>NW_028242478.1:0-26631 GCF_964263255.1 Lissotriton vulgaris | reverse complement strand
GCCAGGATGGTGTACACCTCATGTATCCCTCTCCAAACACTACGGCCAGTAGGGTTCACCATTGGTGTGGAAAAGTGTGGCCCAATGGTTAGAGCGGCAGACCCTGATGCAGAGGTCTAGCCCGGGACAAGGGTTCAATTCCCCGCCTCGGCGGGTCTTGGGCTCAAATTTCCACATACCTGATAATTCTCGCCTCAGTGCCTATTCCAATCATAGAGTCCCACTCTGCAACTCTGGGCAATAGCTTGCTTAATCTTCACAACGGCCCCCACAACGCTAAGGATGCCTGGCCTTCACCCTGGGGGTGCCCAGGAGTGGACGCCTCACAGGGAAAGCTAGGACGGGTTCCACAGCGGTATTCGTACAAGCGCCTTGAGACCCTTGCGGGTGAGTAGTGCGCTGTACAAGTATCAATTTACATTTCAATTTATATTACAACTAGCAGCCCGCCCGACGTTGTCCGGGGGCAATGAGGCTTCAGGGCTGCCCGCCTAGGCCCCCGCCCCGTCCCCGGCCCGCCGCGACATTGTCCATGTCCCGGAGCCACCTCCCGCCCCGGCCCCCTCCCGCCCGACATTTTACGTGTCCCTTTGCCTTACCTGAGCCGCCGCTCCTCCCCGCGCTCCTGACTTCACCGCCGCTCCTCACCGCTCGTCACCGCTCCTCCCCGCCTGTCCGCCGCTCCTCTCCGCTCCTCCCCGCTTGTCTCGCGCTCCTCCCCGCGCTCATGTCCGCCGCTCCTCCTCGCCATCACGCACGTCGCGGCCAGCGCTAAGTCGCAGCCAGCGCTACGTCGCGGCCAGAGCTACTTCCAGGGGACTACTTTTTTTTTAAGTTACATTTTTAAATTTACATTTAATTTTTATTTTATATAGCCTATGTCCATCTGCACACCCTGACATTTTCAACAATGTATCGGGTGTGTGGATTGGCGCTGTGGTTCCCGAGTTTACCTGGCTCAAAGGTTTGTGTTCTCTCTTTAAAATAGTAGTATAGATATAGATATAGATAGATGGCTGGTAGTGGCAGAGGTTCCAAATAGAAAAATGTGACCTGTTTAATAAATATATTTATTTTTTGAAGGCTCTTGAAGTGTGTTTCCTCTTTTTAATAATGTGCTGTTTATTTTTTTCAATTTTCTGGCCAATCCCTTGCACTGTTAAATTGATTAATTTGAGGCTCTTGAAGGGTTTTTCCTTGTTGTATGTTTGGTATGCCTTCAAGAAATTGTCTGTTTCGTTTTGTTAATTGTCTCTGCAAGCCCTTGCACTGTTGAATTGATTTTGTTCTGGCTCTGTAAGGCTGTTTCCTTGGTCTTCGTTTTAATAAACTGTCTGTGTTTTTTTGTGAATTGTGTGCAAGCCCTTTATGTTGTCTAAACTTTCCTAATCCTTTTTTTTAAATTCTGTGTGTAAGTCTTGGCCCTGCTCCTGTGAATATGCCTAGTTGTGTTTTTATTTTAATTGCTAAGTATTCTTTTCAGCGTGGTGGTTCGTCATGATATTTTTCACCCGATCGCGTTTCACTTTCCGAATCGTTTCCTCTCTTCTGTGTGCAAGTCCTGGCCCCGCTCGTGTGAATTTTCCCAGTTGTTTGTTTATATTTATTTCGTAAGTATTATTTTCTTCGTTGAGGATAGTCTGCAGATTTCGCCCCAGTTCGCGTTTGCCCGTAAATAAAATACGCCTTAGTTTGTTCCTGTTTACCCCACTCTGACGTCGTTGTCTTATGGTTGAAGACTTGTGATGTGTTTTTGCAGAAGTCGTGTGTTTATTTAGCGTTGCCATTGGTGTTCTGTCCGTTTAACCCTGCACCCTGTGTGACATCTTTTGCGTGTCAATGGAAGACAGTCATCGTAGATGCAAGTCACGCCCACTGTTGAATGTTGTCTGGATAACTCCTTGCAATTTTGTGTATATTTCTTATTGTTATAGCGCACACGTCGTCAGTTTTCATGCACCTCGTGAGTTTTAAGACCATTTCTGCTGTATGTTTTTTTGTTTAGAAATGTGTGTACTAAATTCTATTTCTGCTTTTTTTTTTTTAATTAAATGTGCGTCCTAAATTACGTTTTCGCTCTATGTCTGCATATTAAGCACAATTTTTGCTATATCTGGGCATATGTATCTGTGTTGCTCTTTACCTTGGACGCTGTTTGTTATTAGCATTTGGCATTGCTTTGTAAACGGCCACATTTGTTCTTTGAGATGCCCACGGCCACGTTCTTACACTCGACCACGCCCCCAAGGGACTACTTTTCCACTTTTAGCGTTTTTGCTTTTTTAAATGTATATTGTTTTTCATCTATAGCCTATGTCCTTCTGCTACATCTCCCCTTTCAAATGTTGTATTGTGTGTAGTGATTGGTGCATTACTTTTGTAGTTTACCTGGCTCAAAGATTTGTGTTCTCTCGTTATAATAGTAGTATAGATTCATATCCAGTGTTGATTGCCAGGATGGTGTACTACTCATGGATCCCTTTTTTTTATTGCGCATTGTGATATACGAGGTGGATGCGGCCATATCATCTGGGGCAGTGTTGCAGAACTGGGACATGTGGCGTCGTCGTTATCCTATTTATATGTCAGCAAAGTGGGCTGGGCTTGCGTACGCCAGGCCAGCGTAGGGGTGTGAATTATTATTCCAGGGACCTTGGCATTGTTCAGTTCCTGCCTGGCCAGGAAGTGCACTTATGTGTGTGTCCCTGTTGCAGTTTTGACGTCGCAGAATGCTCAATTTACATTAATGTAGCATGTACCGGGAGTCAATACAAAGAAGCGTTGGTCCGTGTTCATATGCGACTTATGTGCTGTATATGGTCTGTATCATATTAATCTGACACTCACCATAAAGTAATTTACCATGAGTAAGCTCACATTAGTACAAATAAATCAAAGAAGTGGAAACTTTTCTATGCATTTATTTATGCATAGTCAGTATTAACGCAATACTATTATTTGCGGGCATTAGTCAATTGAGTTATATCAAAAATTATCAAACACACAGAACTTGAATGCGATTGCAAAGTCATTACATTTCAGAGTGCTCTCGGTAAGAAGGGAAGGGAAAGTGTGGAGGTTGTGAGGGACCGGGTAAAGGTGGTGTGACTTTGTAGAAACATCACGTTAAAATCAAAAACGCCTTTACAATCAACATGTACAAGGTTCCAACATTGCATCAAACATAAGTCTAAACAATACATTTCTTTATGTCCTATGGTGTGCTGGGATGGCGTAGTCTACGTTTCGACCCCCGAAGTACGCTAGAAGGGTAATTGTTGCCTCATGCTGGGGTCTTCATCAGGACAGTGTGATTGGAGAGCATCAAAGGACGGTTGACATCTGTACCGTCTGTTGGTGGGCTGGGTCAGGCTCCATGGAATTTTGGAGACTGTTCCTTACTGGAATGGATACAATTCTTCAGGCAAAAAATCCTGCTGTTTTCGATTATTTCACGCGTTCAGCGTTGCGTCTGCGATCCGACCTCTGGGGTTCCTGATTGTAAACTAAGAAACTGAGGGGGTTCTAAGGGCCTACCCCTTTATTACTCCCGCATGTACCGGGAGGGCGGCTACTATAGCTAATGAGATACTGTTCGAAAACATTGAATGGCCAACATCACGTTGTTGTTAAGCTTGTGGATATGCACAGACACGCATGTCAATGGTGTGCGGAATTATTGAAAGTGTTGCTATCACGAAGCGCCACATGTGAATGTGCTTGGATTGAGTGAGGATCAGCAGTGAGGCTACATCATACACATTAATAATGCTCATTACAGTCAAGCAATGTATGTCAAACGTGAATCTGAAAGTCTCACATATGACACACGCCTATACTGGTAAAGCCTGACACCAGAGCATACTGAAACACAAATCTACACATTACTCTTTACTGTTTGTCACATGTGTTCTAGGATGTGCACTCTGCCCGTGGCTGATGATACCCCTTTGAGCCACCAATACCTAAGCCGCAAGGCTGCACAATAATGCGCACACACACACACACCAGGGGCAACGTGTAACACACATTTGATTTTTGATGTAACGTTTCAGATGCATGGCCTTCACAGTTGGTAGGCTAATGTACAGACCATGAATATTGATCAAGATGATAGTTGCATGTTTTGTGTAGTATAAGATATGTGTACACAGTAAAAAACTTTTCAAAAAAGCTCTCTATGCAGGATAGGTGTCTCTCATCAAACGCTGTAGAGAGAATGACTAAAATGGGTCCTCCAACTGTTACAATGGGAAATGTTATCAACCAATCAAATGCCTTTTTGAAAGGTCACATGGCAATCACGCATCGATTACTATAAGTTTATTACAGTTAGAAATATATAAATGTTTAAAATATTTTTGATTTTCGCTTGCTCTCATATACACTTTAAACTTATTTAGATATAGTTTTGAGACATGAAAAAAATGAAGGAATGTCGTACCCAACACAACACCATATGTCTATGAGGTAACACAGGGCCTGGCAGTGTGCACTCGTCGCATACGCAACGCGCAGCAGGCGCGAGCCCCTACGTACATGACGTTACGCCTGGCTTGGTACTGCTTACCCGTCAGATACCAAAGTAGCAGCTGGCCCAACCTCATACGTATATGTTTTTACGCGGGATGTGGTGCCACAAACCCTTCAGATACGAAATGGGCATCATTTACGAGTTTAGCAATATGGTGGATAGGATTCGCATGGTGATGAAGCTTGGTACACTACCGGTATGGGACTGACGTTTTCTCCCCCCCAAAAATATACATATGTTTTTGGGGAAGATATAAAACATTGCATAATTTTATAGTAAAAAAAAGGATAATAGAGTTCGAAAATATTTAAAAAAATTGACAAAATATAGGTTTTATAAATATTAAAATATGAAATTAACATTTGAAAAACCTTCGAAATTCACAGAAAAAAACATAGGTTTTACAGACATGATAGTTAGGAATTAGCTTTTAAAAAACTTTTGAAAGTCACTAAAAAACCATAGGTTTCAGGGACTTTATAGTTAGTTGGACATTTGAATCATATAAAACCAGAGAAATTCGCCCGTTATAGTTAGTTGAGCTAACTATAACTTGCACGCCCGCAATGCACTGCTGATGACGTCATATATTATATCACTCAGGACCTGGTCAGTGACATCACTGATGACATCACTGATGACATCTCAAAGTGAATGTGTTTTTCTGTAAAGTTTAAATATTTTTCGTATATATGTATGCCAAGGTGTATTGAAGAATGGGTGCATTTACAAGTGCCTGAAGGGATTATTTAGTAGGTGCGTGACTGACTGTATATGTGAGTGATTGAACGTTTCTTTCTGAGTGCATGGGTTAGTGACTAAACTGTGTGAAAGTCTGTATTAGTCTCTCAGTTGGTATGTAAGCAACTGCATGGGTTGGTGAATAGCTACATGAGTTGAGGTTCCGTGACGATTTGAACCCGTGTTTTCAACATTGTCGTAAATACATAATTTTGGTATCAGTGAACCGCAAATGATCCATTTAGCATATCCTGGTGTTTTCGCTATGCTACGAGCAAGAGCACTCCTGTTATGAACACATTTCTGATCTACCCATGGCATCCATCTTAGATTACGGCAGCCATTTTGTATTTCTTGCCCTCACATAGTCAATGGACACGCAGTGACCTCTTTCACTTAAGGACATGTAAGCTTTAGCCGGCGATTCACCTTGCTAGTGACACGTGCACCTTAGGACAGAACACGCCATGGCTGCGTGACTCGGCAGAAGCTGCCTCCTCTGCCTGAGGCCAGTCCTGCTATACTGGTTCTCGTGTTCGTTGGCCTGATCATGATTAGGCGGCCGAAGCTGGTAGCCTTGCCCATTTACGACCCACAAACATCTCTTATCCTGCTTTTCTATCTTCTGCACCTGGCTCTGCTCCTTTCCTTCTGGGCCTTTATTAGGGGGAGGTAACGAAATGTACGATGAGGCGGTCCGGCTCTTGAATGAAAAGTTGACATGGGATAATGATGGAATAGTGGGAACCCCTCGTTCGTAATGTTTTGACATCAGATATTGTTGACGATTCCTGTGTAACGCCAAATATTTATTGTTTAGGACACAAAGGTTTAGAAATGTACTAGCATGTAAAGAATTTGCCCCAAGCCTAAAATTAAATATTTAAGGAGCAACCCACTTTGTACAAATCGAACAGGCTCCTAGATACTGCCCGTGTGTAGTTTCTGTGACTTCTGTGTCCCTGCAGTAATAAACCTTTGGTCTTTGACGCCACCATCGAGAAGCCCGTGTTTCTGTTTATTTGTGCACCGAGACAGGTAGAACTCCGGGGTCTTCGGGTGTTATCCCTGACACCTCTGGGCGGAACCAAAAAGTCCAGAACTCCAATTGGCGCCCAACGTGGGGCGACGTCATTCGGTACCGGTCCAAAAGCCTGAAGAGTTCGAGAAGCTTCGTGTGAAGATTCCTGAGGGAGGCGCCCCACTTCATCGATCCCGGCATATCGCAAAAGTGGCCCGACGTTATCTTCCACGAGGGTTCCCGTTCAGACGGCTGCAGTGGTCCGTTGCCTTGACCGTCGCCCTGTCTTGGACACGAGGTGCAGTCCTTAGTACGGCGAGACGTGACGGGTTTCTCCTTGGTGACGTCTTCAGTGCCTCAGTTAAGTATTAAGTGGTTGCTAGTTGGTTACTTTGTAAGGGTTGCTCCTGTTTGGATAATACTTTTAGTTCTTGGTTTGGTTTGGTTTCGTAAGATTATCACTGGTTGTTCTAGTTACGATAATCTTTTGGTTTAGTTTGGGTATCGATACATTTGTTCGCTTTGGTAGGCCTAATTTCTTGGTTCAAGTGCGCACCTTTTGTTTGTGATTTGTCTGTTCTGTGTTCCGGATTATAAAATGGTAAGTCGGAAAAATTGTATGTTGTCGTGTTTTGGTTGCAACAGTGATTCCCGGTTGGAGGACTCATGTCTGGTTCCTCCGATTGGAACTCCTCTTTATGATCTGTATTGTAAGTTTGGTGTGGGTCCTATATCTTATAATGAGGTGTGGATCCGATATACAGAGAAAGACGGTGTCCTTAGTTGGCCACTGCATGGTAGTTTTGAACCCGAAGTTCTTGATAATTTGGAAATAAAATTGTTTAAGAAGAAAGCCCGGCCGGCAATGTTTGATTCTTTCCGTTATTGGCGAAAAGAATCTAAACAGAGAGAAATTAAGAAGTTAAAGAAAGAACAGAAAGAGCAAGAGTTGACTTTAGAACAGTCTGCTAAGCAGCTGTAACTCAACGAATCTGAGAAAGCAATGGGGATGGCCAATAGAGAGTGTAATTTAGCGATAGACAAGTGCTATCCTGCCTTGCCATGGAGTACAGCTAAGATAATAGAGGACCCCGAAAAGGATCCCCTGTTGTCTTACTTGTTATGGTCACCCCCACCGTATGCACAGGGTGCTACGGCTCCACCTTTACCGAATGTTCAATTACCGGTTGCTGGACAGCCTGGTATTCCTGCTCCTGCTCCTCTGAATCAAGCTCCTGTACCTCCTGTGGTCAATGTTAATGTTCCTCCAGCACCCCCTCTTCCAGGGTTGCCGGCTTCTTTACCTATACCTGTACCGCTCATACCTGTTGTTTCACAAGCTACTTTGCCTGCTACTCCTACTGTTCCTGTTTTATCTGTTCCGACTGCTACTTTACTTACGGCTTCTGCTAGCATTATGACTCCGCTTTCTGTTCGTCGGAGAATCACTGATTCTGTCTCTAATATTCTATCTCCCTTCTATAAAACTTTAATTAAGACTCCTGCCTCTGACTCTGTTCAGAGACGCAGTCAGCTTCCCAGTACTGAAGAACGGGGAATATTAGATTCCACAGCTCTTAGATGGATTTCAAAAAGTGGAAGATATAGTACTAGAGATGTATTAGATACATTTATGCAATAGAATGAACCGACACAGCGATATGTATTTGATGAAATGTGCTCCCTTTTGCATGAGGAATTGGAAGAGGATGACTCTGAATCAAATCTAGAAGAATTAATTCAAGTCCAGAAAGAATTTGCTGCAGGTATGATAGTTGGTCAAAATATAAAGGAAGCGCTGGAACTGATTTTAAGTTATAGGAATGATCCATCCCTTCGTTCACCTAGAGAGTTAGAAAAAAGTAGTACGAAACAAGGTCGCCAATATCCTATGAGGGAGGTTCCTCCAATTTGGCGCGAAGCTGTGCCAGCTGATGTGAACCGTGGTATTGCTGCCGCTCCGGCACAATTCCAAAGAGTGTGGATACACATTCCGTGGAAGCAAGCCGAAGTGTTAGCAGTGAAACAGGCCTTGCCTGATCCGCGTAAGAATCCCGCCGGATACTACAAAGAGTTAGCGCAGACAGTTGAAGCTTGTGTGATGAATTTAGCGGACATTGACATGTTATTTGGTAATGTAGTACCACAGCCAATTTGGGCTAAAATTCGTAAAGAGAATCATCCAGTTGCTCTGGGTGGTGATTGGGCAGCTATAATAGCAGCGGATGGTCAGCAAGTAGGTGGTTCCAAACCCGAACCTCTAATTGCTGATTTACCGGGTAGAATAATCGATTTAATGAAGACTCTGATGCCAGCATTGCGCGTTAACTGGGACAAGTTGTCCGCATGCAGGCAGAAGAAAGACGAAAGTGTCTCCGACTTTTTCACAAGGTTTAAAGAGACTTTCGTAGATCACAGTGGTCAGGATATGAGCACGGAAGGAGGACAGAGATTATTTGTTGATAAATTTGTGCACAATCTGTTGCCAGAGCTTAGTAATAAATTAAAAGATTCTGAAAGTGCGTGGGCTGTCTCTACAACTGCACAAATACTTGCAACTGCTCAGTATTATGAAAATAGGGATAAAGAGGAGAAAGAAAAGTCAGATAAGAAAACGAAAGATTTAAAAACTAAAGTTCTTTTACAGCACGCGTACCCGCCCCACACGAATCAGACTAATACACAGCAAGGATCATATCAGAGGACAGATTATGGTTCTCAGAGACCACAATATCAGTAGAATCAGTGTGCTTACTGCAAGAAAGAAGGTCATTATAAGAATGAGTGTCCAGTGTTAGCACAGAATAATGCTGCAGCAGCTCAGAGAGGTCGTGGTGGTTCCATGCAAAATTCTAGAGGTCGAGGACGAGGTGCTATGCCTCCACAGACGAATGACCGCCCTTCTAATTATTTTGATCAGCGAAATGGACAGTCTGCCCAACAAAATAGATCTCAACAGTATCACGTTGAAGACTACTGTGAAGCTAGTGAGGAATTTCAGCAAAGTGAGTACTAGGACAGCCATGGACAAAGAGAGGGAGTAATATCAGTTCCAGTAGATCAGAGTGGGCCTTATGTCGAAGTAGCAACATCAGGTGTAGTCGAACCGTTTCTGTTGGATACTGGTGCAGCAAAAAGTTCTATAATTCATGCGAAACTCCCTGGCGCACCTTTGTCTGGCTTAACAAATGTTTCTGTAGGTTTTTCAGGTGCCCCTGTTTACAACCCCGTATCTGGTCCGTTTTCTATTTCTGTTGGACCCCGTCAATTGAAAGCACCCTTGATTTTGACAACCGGTTGTAATGAAAATCTGCTTGGTTTAGACTTGTTAAAACGCCTGTACGCGACATTGTACTGTTCTCCGGCAGGAGTACAGCTTACATTGGGTAAAAGAATCATCTCTCCGATGTACTTGTCGATGGATGCGCTCCTACCAGAGCTGCGTTCTCTCCCTGATTCTCTTTGGGCGACTGGTCCTAACGATGTAGGTCTTTTAGAAATTCCACCATATGTAGTCACTTTGAAAGCAAATGTCAAATTTCCACGAATCCCTCAATACAAGATCTCTAGTGAAGGTGAACGTGCGCTTTTATTGATTGTGCAAGATTTGATCAAGAAAGACATAGTAGAAGAAACTAGAGGAAATGTCTGTAACAGTCCTGTATTACCAATTCTGAAACGCACTGATCCTTCAAAACCTCCAGTCTATAGGTTTGTTATCGATCTTAGAGAAGTTAACAAAATTGTGATTCCGCAGTTTCCTGTGGTTCCAGACATTACTGCATTGTTAACGTTGATTCCTGCTACAGCCACATGGTTTTCAGTTATCGACTTGAAGAATGCCTTTTTCAGCATTCCGATAGCCGAGGAGAGCAGAGATATTTTCGGCTTCTCTCTAGGAGGTCGAAGCTTCAGGTTTAAACGTGCTCCACAAGGCTATTGTTAGAGTCCGTCCATTTACAGCCAGGCATTAAAAAGTCAGTTAGATTCTTTTGTACTTCCTCCTGGTTCTGCTTTAGTGCAATATGTTGATGATCTTCTAGTGGCTGCCGATGACAAGGAAACTTGCAAAGCAGCTACAATTTCCTTATTGCATCATTTGTCTAGTTTGAATCACAAGGTGTCACCTTCGAAAATGCAATACTGTTGCCAAGAAGTGACTTACCTAGGTCATCTCTTGTCAAAGGAGGGAAGAAAGTTGATCCCAGAGAGAATAAAAGCAATTACACAGATGAGTGTTCCTAGCACACAGAGAGAAGTGCGTGCCTTTTTAGGTATTACCTCATACTGTAGGCAATGGATCCCAAATTTTTCTCTTTTGGCAAAACCATTGGTAGCTTTGACTGGGAAAAATGTTCCGAGTCCGGTACCATGGTCTGCCGAATGTCAGCAGAGTTTTTCTGAGTTACGAAATGCATTGTGTTCAGCTCCTGTATTGGGTACACCGGACTACAGTAAGCCATTTACGCTCTATTTTCACGAGAGAGAAGGTTGCGCGTTGAGTGTTCTGACACAGAGATTTGGTGATAAACAACGTCCTTGTGCGTATTTTTCATCAACATTAGATCCGGTAGCCAGAGCGTTGCCTAGTTGCTTGAGAGCTACAGCAGCAGCTGCAGCTTCCATTCGACAATCTGCTGGTTTGGTTATGAACAACATGCTAGTGGTCATGGTTCCACATGCCGTGGATACACTCATGAACCGAACCAAAACGCAACACTTTACCAGTGCTAGATTATCAGGCTACGAGCTGACACTACTAGCGAGTCATATTCAGATCAAAAGATGCAATGTATTGAATACAGCAACATTGTTGCCGACTAGTCAGGAGTCGAGTGATTCGGAACCACATGACTGTTGTTTCAGAACCGAGGAAGAGACAAAAGGACAAATTGATCTTAAAGACACTCCGTTGTCAGATCCAGATGGCACGTTGTATGTTGATGGGTCTTGCTTTAAATTGAAGAATGGTGATGTGACTGCTGCTTATGCAGTAACGACTTTGAGTACGATTGTGGAGACTGCAAGAGTGAGTCAGAATTCTGCCCAAGCTGCAGAATTGATCGCACTAACAAGAGCGTGTGTTTTAGCTAAGGGAAAGAGAGTGAATGTGTTCACAGATAGTCAGTACGCGTTCGGCGTGGCCCATAGTTTTGGCCGTTTGTGGAAAGAAAGAGGTTTCATTACGTCCCATGGGACTAAGATTCAACATGGTCAGCTAGTTAATGACTTGTTGGAATCTCTAACCTTGCTGACTGAAGTTGCGATTGTGAAATGCAGTGCTCATAAAGCAATCACGGATGATGTTGGTCATGGGAATGCTTTTGCTGATGAGACCGCTAAACAGACAGCTAGGAATATGATGAGTAGAATGTATGTTGCAACGTCCGCAAGATGGATTTCTGAGTCTGGAATGTGTGAGGATACAGTGGAAAGTGTGAAAGAGATTCAGAAAGAGGCGACTGAGGAGGAAAAGCTTGCATGGAAAGAGAATACGGGTAAATTGGACTCGAGAGGGTGTTGGATTGATTTGTCAGAACAACAGCGTTGGATGTTGCCGGATGCATATGTGCTTGCAGTAGTAACGATGGCGCATGGAGCAGCGCACATCAGTTCTAAAGGGATTTGTAAGATGTTGGCTCCAGTCTGGAAGAATGATGGGATCAGTAAGTGTGCAGAGAGAGTAGTGAGAAATTGCATGGTATGCCTGATGCATAATCCTTGCAAGGGAATCCCCACACCTGCTGGTCATTTCGCTCCTCCTTCTTGCCCATTTGAAGTGATTCAGCTAGACTTCATTCACATGGATCGTTGCAATAATCTAAAGTACGTCCTAGTGGTAGTCTGTGCTTTTTCCAGATGGATCGAAGCATATCCACTGAAGGACAATACTGCCTTGTCCACTGCCAAAATCCTTCTCAAAGAATACTTCCCCAGATTTGGAATGCCACGGATTGTATGGTCAGATAATGGAAGTGAGTTCGTAGGGAAAGTTATGCAGAGTGTGTGTGCCGGCTTAGGGATAAAACAGAAGTTCCACAGTGCGAATCATCCCCAGTCTGCTGGTTTAGTTGAGGGTTACAATGGCACCCTCAAACTAAAACTTGCTAAGATACAGGCCTCCACGGGTTTGCCCTGGCCAGATGCACTACCTTTGGCTCTGTTATCCACAAGAGCGACTGTGCATTCTAGAGTAGGGCTTAGTCCGTATGAAATTGTATTTGGTCGTCCTGCAAATGTTTGGGGGGTACCTAGACCGAAGGAGTTTAAGCAGCTGGAATATCCAATGTTAATTGATTACCTTTTCGACTTGACTGCTAAATTGAGTCTTATTCACCAACAGGTTTTCGATGCATTGCCATAGCCACCGGAGAGTCCAGGTCATCAGCTGAAACCAGGTGACCAAGTGGTCATACGAAATTTTGGACGGACGAGAAATCTCCAACCCAAATTCGTCGGACCATTCCAAGTCTTGTTGGCGACGAGGACTGCTATACGTGTGGCTGGCCGAAAGAACTGGATCCATGCAACGCACGCCAAGCGTGTGCCCCTGCCGCTTCCTTATGATAACTGGGTGAAGAAAGGAATTGGTGCCTCTGAAACTGAACAAGTCCCCAGGTTCATCCCTTTCAGCGATGCAGAACTGATCACTGATTCACCGAACTTTGACTCCCCTTCTGAAACTGCTCCTTTGAACTCTGAACATTTGTTCTCTGCATCAAAAGAACATTTGCCACCTGCGAACTTGAACATTGCAACCCCTGCTGAAAATACACTGTTTCCAGATCAAACAGCTCCAGCAAAATTTAGATACAATTTACGATCTCGCAATATGGACAAATAAAGCAGGAAACTGCCTATTTTACACATTTGAATTTTGATACATTGCCTCCAGCCAGGAAGTTTGCTAATACTTTGTTGTTTTAAATTGCCTTGCCGTCTGGGTAGCCGTAGGGTCGTGGCTGTGTGCCTAGTTGAATCTGCGGGGGTCAGACACAAGGTCGATCTTTCTGTTAGTTCTGGGAACTCCCAGGGCTGATAGAGGCATTTTCATCTACGTACACATCATCAGTGGTCGCGAGCGGATTGTAGAAGATGGAGCTTCCTGAGCTGCAACGAGAGAATGTAATTTATGTTCGCAGAAATAGACTTTACAAGATTCTTCATAGCAAATGCTTTCTGATGCAATGTGCAATTACGTTTTTGATTGTTTTAATAACGTTGGTGGGTGAAATCGTCTTTGGTGTGCATTTAATTTTTACACCGGTAACAACTACAGTACCTCCCCTTGATCCTGTTTCTTCTACTGTTGCTTCTTATCATTCTTTTCACTCGTTTCCTGAACACGAACAAGCTCGGCACTCAGAATTCATTAATAACACTTTTGTACAGCTCTTGCATCAACACCAACTGGTAGTTAACACAACAGACTGCTGGGTGTGTGGCCTGATACCCCACACTATGGATAAAGGCATTCCCTATCTAGTCTTGCCTTTTAGCTATAATGGATCATTTCAGGCCTTTCAGACCATTTTTGCCTATGCCCTTGAGACCTATCCTCCGCGTCCACCACGTTCCACTAAATACAACTCTGCCAATAAAGCTTTAGTCAAGGGAATCATTGACATGATTAAAGACGTCAATAATACCCCATCTTACCCTAGAGATGAATTACGGGTATATTTGAGTATCGCATTAGTTTGGGAGAAAGCAAGCGTAAGAGCTCCGCTCCAGTCTGGGTCGTACCTCACCGAGGTCAAGTCTGTTTGCAAGGTAATGGGAGAAATCCGAGAGCTCAGCTAGGGAAGAATGAGTGCGTTGAGACTTACGTGTTTCCGTCTAACTCTTCCACTGCCTTTCTTACTGCTCGGGGTACCTACTTCATCTGTCAGGATAGAGCGTATACATGGTTGCCTGCTGACTTTTCAGGTTCATGTTATATTGCTCGACTGTTGCCTCCAACGTACACTGCTTCTTCAGATTATCACAAGACCAGAGTACCAAGAGGTGTTTTCAGCAAGGAAGATACCGCTGGTCAGGAAGCTGGAGACTTCTTCAAAGGTTTCCTTCAGTTCTAGGGGCCTATGGCCAATAGTAGAAATCTACGTCAGCTAACACGGGTAGTTGAATCTACTATTACAGAAACTGCTGGTGCCCTTAGTAACTTAACAGCTGAGCTTCAGGCGGATCGTCTCATGACTTTGCAGAACCGTATGGTTCTAGACGTAATACTTGCAGATCGAGGTGGGGTATGCAGAATGATCCAATCGAGCTGCTGTGTTTTTATTCCCAATAATGCTCCGACTGTCTATGAAGTGATCTCTAAGCTACACAAGATTTCCGACTCTATACACGTAGACAAGGGAAACTGGTCCTTAATGGAATGGTTTTGGACCCTGCTATCAGCGTGGGGATGGAAGGTTCTGATGGTCATAGGTATCATCCTAGTATTCCTGTTCTCGTGCTGCCTTATTATCCAATGTGGTCCCGCTTTGTGTAGTCTATGTGCTGCAACTTGTTTCAGAAAACCACCTGCGTTTGGAGAAAAGGTACGAGAAAGGATGATGATACAACAACATGTCATTGACCTGATGAGCATAGAGATAGACTCTGACATAGACTGAGTAATTGCCTATGTAAGGGCAAAAGGAGGGTCTGAGGTTCCGTGACGATTTGAACCCGTGTTTTCAACATTGTCGTAAATACATAATTTTGGTATCAGTGAACCGCAAATGATCCATTTAGCATATCCTGGTGTTTTCGCTATGCTACGAGCAAGAGCACTCCTGTTATGAACACATTTCTGATCTACCCATGGCATCCATCTTAGATTACGGCAGCCATTTTGTATTTCTTGCCCTCACATAGTCAATGGACACGCAGTGACCTCTTTCACTTAAGGACACGTAAGCTTTAGCCGGCGATTCACCTTGCTAGTGACACGTGCACCTTAGGACAGAACACGCCATGGCTGCTTGACTCGGCAGAAGCTGCCTCCTCTGCCTGAGGCCAGTCCTGCTATACTGGTTCTCGTGTTCGTTGGCCTGATCATGATTAGGCGGCCGAAGCTGGTAGCCTTGCCCATTTACGACCCACAAACATCTCTTATCCTGCTTTTCTATCTTCTGCACCTGGCTCTGCTCCTTTCCTTCTGGGCCTTTATTAGGGGGAGGTAACGAAATTTACGATGAGGCGGTCCGGCTCTTGAATGAAAAGTTGACATGGGATAATGATGGAATAGTGGGAACCCCTCGTTCGTAATGTTTTGACATCAGATATTGTTGACGATTCCTGTGTAACGCCAAATATTTATTGTTTAGGACACAAAGGTTTAGAAATGTACTAGCATGTAAAGAATTTGCCCCAAGCCTAAAATTTAGTATTTAAGGAGCAACCCACTTTGTACAAATCGAACAGGCTCCTAGATACTGCCCGTGTGTAATTTCTGTGACTTCTGTGTCCCTGCAGTAATAAACCTTTGGTCTTTGACGCCACCATCGAGAAGCCCGTGTTTCTGTTTATTTGTGCACCGAGACAGGTAGAACTCCGGGGTCTTCGGGTGTTATCCCTGCCACCTCTGGACGGAACCAAAAAGTCCAGAACTCCAGAGTGGCTATGTGGGTTATTGATTTGTTGTCTGAGTATCTGTATGTACGTACCTGAGTGTCAGTGTGGGTGGGTGGGGGGGTGTATGACTCTGTGCATAGATGCCTGAGTGGGTGATTCACTGGTTGCATGGATTCAAAACTGCATCTGGGAAGGGATGTATGGGTGAGTTAGTGTGTGTATAGGTCTGTTGGTAAGTGAATGAATGTCTCAGTGGTATATGTGTGACTAACTACATATGTTTTAAGGCAGCATATGTGAGTGTTAGACTATATAAATGACTAGACATGAGAGTAAGTTATTTGAAGAGTGGGTGTATAAATGAGTGTCTGCTTGTATCAGTGCTTGTGTAAGACAGTAAATATGTGTAAGTATCTGTATAAATAAATGATGTGGTGTGTCTGTAAATAACAGAGGTGGTGTATATAGCTGTATACATGAGTAAATGGGTATGTGATTGATTCTTTCCATGACTGACTAGGTGTGTGAGTAACTCTATGGATGAGTGGCGGGGTGTGACTGAATGTATAGATGTATGAGTGCATATTATAGTACTGTACTGATGAGTAACTACATGTATAAGTGACTGGATGCATGTGTAGACCTAGGAAATAGTGAATGGTATGTAGTATCTGGCATTGTTGTGTGTATGGTTTCAAAAGTAGTAGTCTGCATTTTAGAGTGGGTGTATCGACGTTTATATTAGGGCATCAGTATGTGTGTCACATTATCACGTGGATGATGTCATCAGTGATGTCGTTTGAGATGCCATCAGTGATGTCATCAATGATGTCACTGACCATGTCATGAGCGATGTAATATGTGACGTCATCAGCAGTGCATTGCAGGCACTCGAGTTATACTTAGCTCAACTAACTATAACAGGCAAATTTTTCTGGTTTTATATGAGTCAAATATCCAACTAACTATAACGTCCCTGAAGCCTATGTTTTTTTTGTGAATTTCAAAAGGGGTGGGTGGGTGGGAAGAATTCTTTCTTTTGGGGTGCAAGGTCATACAGCTGGAATATGTATTTGTCTTTTGTTTAGGATTCATTCTTGGTAGATATCGAATGTCGGCAGTTGTTGCTCATATGTTTGTGTTTAGTCTAGTTTACTCAAAAATGCTTTATAATGGCTAAATTGTCAATATATTCTATTAATGTATGTGGTTTGAATGATAAAAGAAAAAGAGGTATATTGGCCCAGATGCTATCAACTATGCGGGTGGATGTAGTTTGCATTCAAGAGACCCATATTGCTTGGTCCAATAGAGGGACCCTAAGAGCTCTTGGGTTGGAAGTGGTAGGATGCTCTCGTCAGGGTGCCACAACACGTGGGGTTGCAATACTCAAGAGGCGTGGAATGGGGGAAGTTAAAAGAGTCAAAGAGGATTTATCTGGACGGTGGGTGATTGCAGAACTTAAAGTTGGAGGCTTGGTAGTTACCATATGCTCCTTGTATGGATCTATATTGGATGATTCTGGTGCACTTGATTTTTTAAGTGTAGAGCTGGCACAATGGTCACCCAATATTATTTTTTGTGGAGATTTTAATCTGCATTTGGAAGAAACATTTGATATTCATAGTAGGATTCCATACAAGGGGAGGAAGAAGAAGGTATTTACAGCACTTAAAGGGATCATCGAAGAGTACAGACTAACTGATGTAGGCCATGAGAAGCGAGGAAATATGTTTGGGCACACTTTTTTTTCTGCACCGCACCAAAGATTTTTTAGATTAGATTATTTTTTTGTATATAAGGGATTATATGATGATTTAGTACAAATAGAATTTGAGGTCCTTCCAAAAGTTATCTCAGACCATAATCCTTTAATACTCAAGTTTGCACTGAATATGGTTAATACTACCCGCTCATGGTCTTTTGACCGTAAACTACTGTATGACCCAATTTATGTTGATCGTATGAACATTTGGATTCTGGAATTCTTTCTTAACAATAAAGGCACTGCATCACCAGAAATAGTTTGGGATGCTTTCAAATGCGGGGTTCGGGGTGAAACACTTAGTTATTCATTGAGTAAACAAAAAGAGACCCGAAGCCAGGTAACTTCTGAACTTAAAAATCTTAGGGGCATATTACCAACAACTAGCGATAATTTTTGTCTCTAACTTGTTTAGAGACAAAAATTATCGCCGCACATCGGCGATTTTTATCGCAGATAAACCTTGCTATTAACAAGGTTTATCGCAAATGCGATAAAAAACGGCGGAAATGCATGAATATCGCTGAAAAGTCAGCGATATTCATGCATTATCGAGCAAATGCTCTTAGCCATGTTATCCACCTCCCATTGGATAACATGGCTAAGAACTGCTCAGGGCAGGTGTTAGCTTTTGGAGATATTCTCGCTTAGCGCGAATATCTCCAAAAGTTGGTAATAGGAGATAGCGATGTTAGCGACTGTTTTCAGTCTCTAACATCTTGGCACGCCCACTTTGCATCTCATTAGTGATAAATATCACTGACATGCAAAGTGGGGCCCAAGATGGTCGCTATCTCCTACTAGCTGTCGCTAACTGGTGTTAGCGACAGCTTGGTAATAGGGAGATCATTTTATCTCCGCTTTCTTGGCTTTTAAAGCCAAAAAAGCGGAGATAAACCCCCTTGATAATATGCCCCTTAGATCTTTAGAGGTTCAACTTATGCAGGCATGTAAGCGAGGATTACCTACGGAAACCATTATAAAGAAACTAGTAGCTCTAAAAAATACGATTTACCAACGATATGCTACGAAATTTGCACAACAAGTCTCTGCATTTAGGACAGAGTTATATGAAGTTGGAGAAAATTCGGGCAAAATATTGGCAAAGAGGGCAAGGCAGAAAGAAGCTTTTGCTAGTATCAATAAAATAGATAACCATCTAGGGATAACAGTTAGCAAAGTGGAAGATATTCTGAGAGTTTTTAGAGATTTCTATTCCCAATTGTATACGGATGATGATCTTCCTGATTGTTTAGATCAGATCAATCAGTTTGTTGATCCAGTATTGAATACCATTCTATCTACTGAAGAGAAGGAGAAACTAGATCTGCCTTTTTCCTGGGATGAGATCGAACTCTCCCTAATGTCCCTAGCTTCAGGAAAAGCTGCAGGACCTGACGCCATTCCGTTAGAATTTTATAAACGTTTTAGGAATGTATTAAAAGCAGAATTATTGGATTTATGTTTAAATTAACAGCAAGGTAACTCCCCTCAATCATGGCACGATTCTATTATTACGGTGTTTCTTAAAAAAGGTAAACCTCCTTTATTGCCCTCATCTTTTCGCCCTATTTCACTTATAAATTCTGATAGCAAAATTTTTTCTAAAATTTTAGCGGTTAGACTTTCTAATATTATTTCCCCTTTAGTCTCTAAATACCAACATGGGTTTATCCCAGCTAGAGACACCGCTGATCACATTCAACGTGTGATTTCCTTCTTGGATTGGTCCCAAGCAACTCGGTCTAATATTGGACTCGTATTCTTAGACGCTGAAAAAGCTTTCAACCGGGTTGCTTGGGGTTATCTTTGGGAAATTCTGCTCAGGAAGGGATTAGGTCAGGGATCATCAAAGCTTTGAAAACTTTATATATTACCCCAAAAGCATATATTCGAATCAACGGACAATTATCTTCACCTTTATTAATTTCTAGTGGTACCCGTCAGGGATGTACCTGTTCTCCTTTACTTTTTGCTTTCTATATTGATCCCTTAATTAATCGTTTTTTTTCGGAAGCTAATATCAAACCCATACATTTAGCCAATATTAACTATCGAGTCCTTGCTTATGCAGACGATATCGTGATTACTACCGCAGATGTCCAAACAGCCTTACCTATTATTGATCAGATTGCTAAACAGTTCGGGTTCTTCTCGGGTTATAAACTTAATTTGGAAAAGACTCAAGTTTGTGCTCCGGAGAAAACCCACCAGCTAATATCCCCACTACTTTAGAAATCACTTATTTAGGAATTAAAATTTCGCTACCTATAGAAAAAATACCAGAGCGCAACTTAAACCCTATTATCACCCAAATCAACACTTTATTACAGCGTCTTGATCATTTATGGTTGTCCCTCTTTGGCCGAACCAACATCTTAAAAATGTTGGTTTTACCGAAGGTTTTATACTTATTCCGCACAATTCTTCTGGATTTCCAACTACATTCCTTCAAAAATTTAGAAAGAACCACATTTCGCTTTCTTTGGGGCTATAAACGCCATAGAAAAGCTGCTAAAAAAATGATTCTTAGCAAGGAACGTGGCGGATGGAACGTACCGCATTTTCTTTTTTATTACTTTTCTGCTGTCTTACAATACATTGGCCCACTAATTTTGGGTGAACGAATTGAACTTGCAGAATGCCAGACCCCGTCAATTTACTAAATGATTTTGGGCGAGAAAGTTAAGGGTAGCTTTTTGAGAATAGTAGAACCCAGTTATCACAAAAAAACCAAATATAAGACTCTGAAATCAGCTTTTGGAGTCTGGCAGAAAATTCGAAAACATATGAAATTAGCGAAATTAAATTTCTACTCTCCTCTTATATCAATGGAGCTATTTCCAGAATTTTTTTATGATTTAATTATGTATAGGTGGCAGCAGAAAGGAATAAAGCATCTGGGTGATTTATTTTGTAATGGGCAAATGATTTCGTTTCAGGATTTAATGACCAATTTTTCTGTGGGAAGAAATGATTTTTTTAAATACCTACAACTTCGTAGCTTCTTACAGGGCCATCCCGCAATTCCACCGATTAAAAATTCTTTATTAGAGCTTTTACAAAGAAAACCTCGGATAGGTGCTATATATTCAAGCCTAATGCAGGAATTTGGGGATGATTTAGGCCAATGTCAGATTAAATGGGCCAACAGTCTAGGCATAGTAGATGTTGATATTTTATTGTCATTAAGAATGGCTGCAGAATGTCTTATAACTGGGATGATGAAATCCCAACATTTCATGTGTATCCACAGCCTTTATTATACTCCTAAAAAAGTAGTTAAATGGAGTACGTCGGCAGGTACGAATTGCAGCCGATGTGGATTGTACGCAGCTGATGAATTGCATATGTTTTTTTTTGTCCTAAATTATCATTGCTGTTTCAACAAATTGAAACTTTTTTGTCTATTATTTTGAAATGTAATATAAAGTTAACTAATGAATTAGTATTGCTTGGTATAGATCACACTACTACTCGGCCTAGACCAATTTCTTATTTTCTTTTTCTATGTATGGCCGCAATTATATCTTGTATCACCAAAGAATGGATTAGTCAGGATCCCCCCACGTTCTTTATGTGGAGGGAAAAATTATTATTTATGTTTAATATGGAATCTGCTATCTATAAGCTCAAGGGGGTTAAAAAAAGAATCATGGGGGAAAAAATATGGGCATCAATTGCCGAGTGGATTTGATTTAATTTTATGTACTCTATAGGTGCTGTTCCAATCTGTTCTTTGTTAAAAATTTGTCATATAATTTGTTCTTCCTAACTAAAATGTCTCTAAAACCTATGGTTTTTTCAGTGAATGCATAGATATATATTACCTACTGGCGGTTGCCAATAGGTAGGTATAGTTAGAACCTAGTTTCCGTAGGAAGAGCATTTTTTGTTTTGCTTATACCTTTGAGATGAATCTTTGTGAAATTTTCCAAACTAATTTTACGTTCTTATCAGCTCCTATGTTGAAAGTTTAGGGGTGATTGGTCAAGGGGGGGCTAAGATAAAAGGGGGGTCCCAAAACATATTTTCTCAATGTTAATTTCCATAGGAAACTTTATACAAGGCTAATATATATATATATATATATATATATATATATATATATATATATATATATATATATATATATATATATATATATATATATATATATATATATATATATATATATATACATATATATATATACATATATATATATATATACATATATATATATATATATATATATATATATATATATATATATATATATATATATATATATATATATATATATATTACCTACTGGTGGTCGCCAGTAGGTATATATAGTTAGGATTTTTTCTCTATGGGATTTTTGAAAATTCTATGTCTAATAACTTTGGCGTTTGTGGATGGAATTGGCTGAAATTTTCAGGAAAATGGAACATTTTGTTTCTGAGCAGCCCCTGACAATTTGGGGGGGTTTCATCAAGGGGGGGCTGAGAAAAAAGGGGGGTCCCAAAACGCGTTTTTCCCATGTTAATTTCCATAGGGCGGTTGGCCTCACTTTTAGCTCGAACGGCTGAATGGATTTGCACGAAACTTGGCAAAATTGTAGGGACTGTTAGCCCGATGTGCCTTTGCTAGGTCTCAATATATGTGCTCCAGTGGATTTTGAGTAATTTAGGTTCAAAAAAAGATATATATCTGGGTGGAGCCTAACCACACATCTGATCTGATTGGCTGTCAGCACTTCATCCAAGAAGTGTTGGCAGCCATCTTGGGACCAATATACATGATAGCATCTCATTAAAAAGCATTGTAGTTAATAGAGGGTTTTAGGACTTTAGTTACATTATAAATCATTTGTTGATGGTACCATACTCGTTTTAGGAATTGTGGTGGGTTCTAAGGTGATTTTACCATGTGAAAAAACCTTCTGCTGTGATATCATGAATATTGTTTGAAAGAAAACTAATATCTCATGATTTTCCCACAGTGGTTTGGAAGGGGATCTATAAGCTAAACTGAAAGCATATTTTCTGTAAATTCACATTATCTTTCTCAGTCATGTGAACATGAAGTCTGACATTCTCAGTAAAACATGTACATCCAACAAGGACAGAGACTGTCAGTTGATTCCTTTGTGTTCTACTGCAGCCTCCTAGAGTGTTCTAAAGAACAACTAGAGCGCTAACAGTCCTACTTATTACAAAGGTATGGCACACCTGAAGCCATCTTGATTGGAATAAAGTGGTAACTCTTAAAACATTTAATTTAAAAAGAAACAACATGAGGGGGTATATTTTGCCATAGAAAGTATGATTAGTGCTGCAGAATGAAAAATTAGGGCACATTTTGAGTGACTTCTCAAATCCTTTTCTATTTCATTAAAACATTCTGACATGCAGTCTCCCAAAATGGCCACCAGAGACAAAAGAGCCCAAATGTAGCCCAAATATCACCCAGATGTAGCCCAAGTATAGCCCAATGACAGAATGTCCCAGAGTGTTCTAAAGAACAACTAGAGCGCTAACAGTCCTACTTATTACAAAGGTATGGCACACCTGAAGCCATCTTGATTGGAATAAAGTGGTAACTCTTAAAACATTTAATTTAAAAAGGAACAAAATGAGGGGGTATATTTTGCCATATGAATTATGATTAGTGCTGCAGAAAGAAAAATTAGGGCACATTTTGAGTGACTTCTCAAACCCTCTTCAATTTCATTAAAAAATTCTGACATACAGTCTCCCAAGATGGCCACCAGAGACAAAAGAGCCTAAATGTAGCCCAAATATCACCCAGATGTACCCCAAGTATAGCCCAATGACAGAATGTCCCAGAGTGTTCTAAAGAACAACTAGAGCGCTAACAGTCTTACTTATGACAAAAGTATGGCACACCAGAAGCCATCTTGATTGGAATGAAGTGGTAAGTCTGAAAACACTCAATTTAAAAAGGAACAACATGAGGGGGTTAATTTTGCCATAGAAAGTATGATTAGTGCTTCAGAACGAAAAATTAGGGATCATTTTGAGTGACTTCTCAAATCCTCTTCTATTTCATTAAAAAAATTCTGACATGCAGACTGAAACATGCACTTTGAATACCAGCAGCAGACGTCCCTGGTGAGCAGTAGCTTTACTACAGTGATCTAATGTGCAACTAGAGTGCTAACATTCAGAATTTATGGCAAATGTGTGACACATCTGAATGCCTTCTTGATGGAACCAAAGTAAACAAGCATTGAAAATGCAATAGATCTCGCCCTCGTTTAAGTTAAAGCCATTCTGTTTGTAATGAGGTGGCTTTTTAGCTTTGCTTTTATTAGTGTTTTTTCAACTTTCATGTAAATAACATGCATCTGTATGCATATAAGTATATGTATGCATGCATTTATGTTTGTATTTATATAGATATACAGATGATATATGTTTATATATGTATGTATATATATATATTCACTGAAAAAACCATAGGCTATATACCATATAGAGTTAGGAATTAGCATTTACAAAACCTTGAAAATTCACTGAAAAAACCATAGGTTATAGACCATATATAGTTAGGAATTAGCATTTACAAAACCTTGAAAATTCACTGAAAAAACCATAGGTTATAGACCATATATAGTTAGGAATTCGCATTTACAAAACCTTATTTTACTCACACAAAACCATTGAAATTCCATATATAGTTAGTTGCACTAACTATATATCGCGCACCCGCAATCCACTGCTGATGATGTCACATATTACATCATTCATGACATGGTCAGTGACATCACTGATGACATCACTGATGACATCTCAAATGACATCACTGATGACATCACTGATGACAACATCCAGTGACTGTATGTTTCTGTAAAGTTAAAATATGTCTTACATATTGAAGAATGAGTGGATGTATAAGTGTCTGGATGAAGGATTTAGTAGGTGCATGACTGACTGTATGAGTGAGTGATTAAATGTGTCTCACTGAGTGCATGGGTTAGTGACTAAACTGTCTTAATTTGTGCATCATTATGTCTGTTGTTCTGTAAACTGTTGCATGTGTTGATAAGTAGCTATATGAGTAACTATATGGGTTATTGATTGGTTGACCAAGTATTTGTATGGGAGACTGAGTGTGTGTGTGGGTGGCTGGGAGGTGTATGACTCTGTGCATAGATGTGTGAGCAGTTGATTCACTAGATGTATGGTTTCAAAAGTGCATGTGGAAACAGCTGTATGGGCGGTTGACTGTGTGCATGAGTGTATTGGTGAGTGAATGGATATCTCAGTGCTACATGTCAAAGTAAGTACATATGTAAAACACAGTACATGTGAGAGTTGACATATATAAATAACTGTGCATAAGAGCCAGTGAATGTGTGAGTGGCTGTATGGATCATTGTGAACTTGTATCAGGGATTGTATAAAAGAGTAAATATGTGTTAGTATATGTTTGAATAAGTAAAGTTTGTATAACTGTATAGTTGAGGAAATGGAGGTGTGATTGATTCTTTGCATGACTGACTAGGTGTGTGAGTAACTCCATGGATGAGTGACAGTCTGTGAGTGTCTGTTTACACTGATTGTATCTAAGGTTATATTAGAGTCTGAAGAGGTTCATCGTATTATCACATGAATGATATCATCAGTGATGTGATCAGTAATGTCAAATGAGATGTCATCAGTGATGTCATCAGTGATGTCATTTGAGATGTCATCAGTGATGTCATTTGAGATGTCATCAGTGATGTCATCAGTGATGTCACTGACCATGTCATGAATGATGTAATATATGACATCATCAGCAGTGGATTGCGGGTGCGCGATATATAGTTAGTGCAACTAACTATATATGGAATTTCAATGGTTTTGTGTGAGTAAAATAAGGTTTTGTAAATGCGAATTCCTAACTATATATGGTCTATAACCTATGGTTTTTTCCGTGAATATATATATATATATATATATATATATATATATATATATATATATATATTCTTTTTTTTTTTAACTCCTCTAAGCTCGGGAAAAATCTGTCGCCTGCCACAACAGCGGGTGTGTCGTCTGAAGGACCACCCAAATACCGGTCCTTTAAATCGCCAAAATATCTCCACGTAGCAAAGCCAGCAAAGAACGACGACACTGTGTCTCGGCCTCCAAAATCCTTTATTGGGTCAGCTCACAAGGGACGCGTTTCACCTGTCTAGCAGGCTTGTTCACCCATGGGTGTCAGTCGGAAAGCAATCTGATCGACTCCTTGTCGGAATTGGTTATGCCAGACACTGGTCCGGAGAGCCCAAACGACCGATTATGATGTTTCCGAACACCGTTCTGTTGGACTCCCATTGACTTCAATGGGAGCCTGTTCCGACCGACAACACAGGCTCCCATTGAAAAATGGGTGGTTGCAGAAAACCTTGCATCCTGTCTCAGACACCCCATGGTGCCTGCCACACTGTGCATGGTTGTAAAGAGGGGACCCATGGGTACCCCCACAGGCCTAAACTGTAGGCCTTCGGGTAAAGGGAGGCCTGCTATGGGTCCTAATGCCGGTCAGAACCAATTCAGAATGACCAGTTATCTTCGATTGTAATCGGCCAGTTGGAAATGTTTCCGAGTCGGTTGGAAACATAGGTTCTGAGACAGGTTAGGAAAATCCAAATGCTGCTCTGAGCCTTTCCGATGACATCATAATGAGACCCTTAGCCGTTAGTTCGTACTACTGGGCTTGCTGCTTGGAAAGCGGCATATTGCAAGTAAACGGATGGATTCATGGCCCCCAGGTATGCTGATTGGCTTTGTGATATTGTCCAAATGGGCGGTGGCAGAAGAATCGCAATTAAACACATGAGGAGGGATTGGTTCTTGGGGGATGGCTTGGCTGCATGGGAACAGATGTTATCTGACCTACCCGACATGAAAGCTGCAGAAACCAATTTGGGATGCAGGAAATGGAGAAATGCTGTATATACAAGATGGGGAATCTGAGACTTTGTGGAACAGAGGAGTGTTTCTTTTGAAGGACATGGCACCC
>NW_028242477.1:0-14539 GCF_964263255.1 Lissotriton vulgaris | reverse complement strand
ATTAAATATCCTAGCATGATCTCTACGTTCTGTTTGAAAGACTAATTCAGTTATACATTAATAATCCTGAAAGAAAAGTTAAATTCAAAAACATTCATTTATTAGCATGACAGTTAAAGAAAATAACTCAAAGGTATATTACCCAAATGTAGAGACGCAGACATCAGCACAAAAACAAAATCGTTCCCAAAGAAACACCTCTCTATCTCACTCAATGTTTCCTTCTCATAGGATTTCGCACCCATTCATAAGTTACAGTTCAGAAAAATGTCAAAGTCCCTGCACCATAAGAAAAATTGCGCAGACCGACAGCATCTCGAGGTGCAAAAATCAGGTCGAAAAGCAAGCTCTCTTCAAAGTCCCAAATGTCCTGTTTTATACCATTTTTTCACTAACTTATCTATCTGGATTTGTAACTCTTATGTCCTAGAATGTCCGTGATTGGTCAATTTAGAGTTGGATGAGCATCACTTCATCGCTTTACTGTTCAATTTATGCGGAGTCATCATCATCGAGATTTGCATCTCACCGAAGCTCCTGCACCCGATCTCATTACCGGCGCAGCCGATTGAGGCGCTGACGCCGTGAGTCAAAGGGGGGAGCCGCCATCTTAGTGGGAGGAAAGGGTAGCGGTCCAGCTGCAGGACGCCTCCCACCCTCCCAGGATACTTAAGGGGCGCCTCCCACCCTCTTATACACTGTATAAAAATACAATGCCTTACGTCCGCGCGCCTAAGGCAAGCCCGTCTGCGCCCGTCCGCGCCTGGACCGGCCCCAGGGCCGTAACCCCTGGTCCGGAAGGTGCAGCCCACAGTATCCCCTATTCGACCACTATGCTGTACAACCTCCGCCCTCCTTCAGTGAGTAATTGCATAAAGTATGACCCTGAGATTGCTCTAGAATTAACTACGCACATATGCCCCCACTGTAAGACCACTATTCCTTTGGTAAACAAAACAACCAATTCTAGCAAAAAGAAAATTCCAAAGTTTACCACAATAGTGCTTACCAATGTTTGCTCACTAGGAAAGCACAGAGAGGACATAGCGGATCTGGTTAAGGACAGGAATATAGATATACTGTTCATGACTGAGACGTGGATGGATAGTACGTCCGACCCGGACTTAGTTATCGCGGTCCCAAGTGGCTTTAAGGTTTACCGACAGAATAGACAGGGCAAAAGAGGGGGCGGGCTAGCTATAATTGCTCACAATATTTACATAGTTAGGACTTTTCCTATTCACTCAAGCACCTGTGAAGCCATGCAATTTGCCATCAACCTGTCCCCGTCCCATATTTTCAGAGGTATGCTCCTATATAGACCACCAGGAGCACGCACTGGTTTTCTCTCCGACCTAAGTACCATCCTGGAATCCCTAGCTATTGAAGAATCATTAACAGTACTAGGTAATTTTAATTTTCATTTAGAGAAACCAGATGATACGTCCTCTCTCTTATCCGACATGGAAACCATGGGGCTTCCTCAATTAGTTAATTCCCACACTCATGATGGCGGTCACATCCTGGACGGCATCTTTTCCAATCAAGTAGATATCCGTATAACCGATATCCTCTCGCTCCCATGGTCGGACCACCATGCAAATTTGGGCATGATCCCAACCAACGAGGCACCAACTGCTAACGTATCAATTTTCAGTCGCGACCCTTTTAAGGCTTGGAAAGATATAAATACCCCAAGCCTAACATTTCTACTTGACTGCACCCAGCCTATCTTATCCACTGATCCTAACACAGCCACTAAGCAATACCAGGATTGGCTGGGTTTTGCTACTAATTCTCTGGTTCCTCTCAAAACAGTGACCAGAAACAGGATGGCCCCTTCGGCACCTTGGTTTACTGATGATCTCAGGAATCAGAAACAACTTTGTAGGAATAGGGAGAGGCATTTGCGAAATCATATAACGAAGAAAGTAAAACCCGTTATAAGGGGATGCTCGCTAAATACAAATCTATGATCACTGATGCTAAAAGGAAGTATTTCAGCGAACAAATAGAGAAAGCCAAGAATTCCAACAAACAACTCTATGATATCACTAAGCAGCTAGTAGGGAATACTCCAGACTTAAACCCTCTTCCCTCTCAATCCCTCTGTGATGCACTTGCAAATTTCTTCTTTTCAAAAGTTAACAATATCTATTCAGCTTTTTCTTCCAAACCAACAGCCCCACTTATATCACTAACTCTACACCTCCCGTTTCGTTATTTACCCAGTTCAGAGATATTACAGAGGCCCAAACTGCGGACATTATCACTACTATTAAATCTGGTTCAGCCTTAGACCCATGCCATTTAAAAAAAATTCCCCCGGTCATGGACTCCTTGATAACGGTAATCACTCAAATCTGCAACTCTATGTTGAGATCAGGGATCTATTCGAACATACTTAAAAAAACTCTCCTAAAACCACTTTAAAAAAAAACACATTTAGACAAGGATGATTTGAAAAGCTATCGACCGATAGCCAGTCTCCCATTCTTGGCAAAAGTTGCAGAAAAAGCGATGAATTTGCAGTTATCAGAATTCATCGAGGAACATCTCCAACTGGACAGTACCCAATTCAGGTTCCGCAAGTTCCACAGCACGGAAACTGCCTTAATCAAAGCCGCTGATGACATCAGAGTCATTCGAGATCAAGGAGTAACAGCAGTACTAGTGCTACTAGATCTATCTGCAGCTTTCAACACGGTCAACCATTTCACCTTGGTCGACCGTGTCGAAAAAATGGGCATTCAACAGGCGGCTAAAGACCTATTGGCCTCCTTTTTGTCTGAAAGAACTCAGGCTGTCCCCCTGGGAATGTTCCAATCAACTAACCTGTCTCTGCCATGCGGGGTCCCACAAGGCTCATCCCTGAGTCCGACACTCTTTAATATCTACGTGTCGGACCTAGCCAAAATCATCAGAGCGCATGGGATGAGCCTCACCTCATATGCAGATGATACTCAGTGAATCCTGGTCATCAAAAACAATGGGGAAAAGGTGGCGGAGAGTTTTAAAATAGGTATGCTAGCAATTGGAGACTGGATAGCCTCCAATTGTTTAAAGCTCAATTCTGAAAAGACCCGAGGATGTCATATTTGGACAACTAACCCCAAGTTGGTCCCCGTCTTTCGGACCCCTGCCTAAACCTGTTCCCAAAGTAAGGAACTTGGGAGTTGTCTTTGATGAAAACCTCAACTTCGTTGCTCATGCAAACCAAATAGCGGCTACAGCTTTCCATAAACTGCGACTAGTAAGGAAAATCATTCCTTTCCGTCCTGACAGTGCCGGCAAAACCCTCATAAGTTCCCTAGTGTTATCTTCGTTGGATAACTGCAACGGCCTGTTTGCCAATGCCCAGATCAGGGCATTGGCAAACAAAATGCAGACAATTCAAAATGTGGCAGCAAGACTCCTTGCCAGAATTCCCAAACATAAGTCAGTTGCTGATACAATCAGAAATTTTCACTGGCTTCCAATCAGAAGCCGGATCAAGTTCAAGACCCTATGTATCGTATATAAAGCACTGCATAAACAGAGACCTCAGTTTCTTAAAGACCAGTTGACTCCCTACTGCCCCCCCAGATTACTGCGATCCACCACTCTTAACGATCTAGTGGTGCCTCGTACCAAGACCGTCTCCTGGGGAGATCGCCGGTTCATGGTCACGGCATCTAGACTATGGAATACCTTATCCCAGTCGATCAGGACCAGTCACTCTCTCTGGTCTTATTGCAAAAAGCTAAAAACCTGGCTGTTTAATCAGTAAAACCTCAGAACTAAGCGTGGGCGTAAAATCCGTTTCGCGGGCGAATCTGCGGATTTTTGACAATTTCGCGATCCGCAAACCTCGCGAATTTTCCCAAAATTCAGCAAATTCGCAAGCTACGAATTATTTTCATTATTTTGCTTGGTCGCGCTTGAAAAATACAATATTGCACGCGCGGCGTTGACGAGCCTACCGAGTTGTTTTTCTACAGGTTTTGCGTGTGCTGCGCCATTTTCGATCTTGCTGCGTGATCGCGCAAGAGTTTTTTGAACGCAATTACGTCATCGCGGCTTGCCATCTTGCACGACAAATGCGAGTACGTCCTAACTGCCCGCGACTGCGCGCAGCTGACTTCCGGCAGGAGGTTCGAACAGCTTGCGTTCCCGAAATTGCAAACATTGCAATTCTTCACCAGAAATCCACCGCAAGAAGCATAAACCTTGTTAAAATTTTGATTTTGAGCAGAATACCTCCTCAGATTGACATTTGACTGCACTTTTTGGTGCAGGAGTCCATTTTTTGGGGTGGGGTGGGAGGAAGGAAGTGTCTTAGAGTCTCCAACTTCCTGTTCCTGTCCAGCAGGCTCCTCCCAGTGCTTTGTGCATGTACTGGTCACTTTTCATCTGGCTGTTGAGCTGGAAGGATTACTTTCTGTGACTGCTGCTGGATTTGTATTTGAGGACTTTTTGGACTTTGGAGTTTAGATCACGTTTGGACTTGCGTTTTTACAAATAAGTTGGTGTTGTTTGTTTGGAGCATTGCAGTTGAGGCAACTACAGTTCTAAAACTTTTTTCACAACTTTAACAAAATATATATTGTGGTGGGTATCCACAGCATACAGTAGGTCCAGGGTTAGTCATGGGTGCATGGTACAACTGTTTCTGTGATAATTTTTTAAACTTAATTCTCATTTATGTCATGGAATTTTAGCTCACTGTTATATGTTGAGTTTTTTTTTTTTTATTTTGTGTTGCGTGTAAAGCCTCACTAGCCAGTAGGCCCAGGGGTTGTGAGTGGTGCATGGGCCTAGTCTTTCTGTGGGGTGTCTTGAATTTAAACATCATTGAGGGCATGGATGGCATGGGATTGTGCTGATTTTTGTGTGTTTTTCGACTTTTTTGGCTGCTGTTGGGGCCTTTTGCCCAGGGGTAGTGAGTGGTGCATGGACTGAGTCTTTCTGTGGGGTCTCTTTAATGTAAACATCATGGAGGGCACGGATGGCATTGGATTGTGGTGATTTTTGTGTGTTTTTCGATTTTTTTGGGGTGTTGATGGGGACTGGTCATGTAGGTGGGGGCCATTTTGAGTGCTGGTACAGGCAGGCCCTGGCCATGTGCTGGGGGGCAAGGGGCCATTTAGAAGGCAAGCAGTGTTCTCAGGCCTGCACCCATTTTGCCTAGCTTTTATCCATTATGTCCAGGGGTAGTGAGTGGTGCATGGGCCTAGTCTTTCTGTGGGGTGTCTTGAATTTAAACATCATTGAGGGCATGGATGGCATGGGATTGTGCTGATTTTTGTGTGTTTTTCGATTTTTTGGGCTGCTGTTGGGGCCTTTTGCCCAGGGGTAGTGAGTGGTGCATGGACTGAGTCTTTCTGTGGGGTCTCTTTAATGTAAACATCATGGAGGGCATGGATGGCATTGGATTGTGGTGATTTTTGTGTGTTTTTCGGCTGCTGTTGGGGCCTTTTGCCCAGGGGCAGTGAGTGGTGCATGGACTGAGTCTTTCTGTGGGGTCTCTTTAAAGTAAACATCATGGAGGGCATGGATGGCATTGGATTGTGGTGATTTTTGTGTGTTTTTCGATTTTTTGGGGTGTTGATGGGGACTGGCCATGTGGGTGGGGGCCATTTTGAATGCTGGTACAGACAGGCCCTGGCCATGTGCTGGGGGGCAAGGGGCCATTTTGAAGGCAGGCGGTGTTCTCAGGCCTGCACCCATTTTTCCTAGATTTTATCCATTATGCCCAGGGGTAATGAGTGGTGCATGGGCCTAGACTTTCTGTGGGGTGTCTTGAATTTAAACATCAATGAGGGCATGAATGGCATGGGATTGTGCTGATTTTTGTGTGTTTTTCAGTTTTTTGGGCTGCTGTTGGGGCCTTTTGCCCAGGGGTAGTGAGTAGTGCATGGACTGAGTCTTTTTGTGGGGTCTCTTTAATGTAAACATCATGGAGGGCATAGATGGCATTGGAATGTGGTCATTTTTGTGTCTTTTTCGATTTTTTGGGGTGTTGATGGGGACTGGCCATGTGGGTGGGGGCCATTTTGAGTGCTGGTACAGGCAGGCCCTGGCCATGTGCTGGGGGGCAAGGGGCCATTTTGAAGGCAGGCATGTTCTCAGACCTGCACCCATTTTGCCTAGATTTCATCCATTATGCCCAGGGGTAGTGAGTGGTGCATGGGCCTAGTTTTTTTCTGGGGTGTCTTGAATTTAAACATCATTGAGGGCATGGATGGCATGGGATTGTGCTGATTTTTGTGTTTTTCGACTTTTTGGGGTGTATAACTGATGTTCCTCTGTCTTCCATTGCTTTTAGGTGCACAAGAGAACCACCAGTGCCAGGAAGAAGTCCTGCAGCGTTGTGTGCAGCATAACGTCACACGACGTCACGTGTGGCCACAGACAAGACAACTCTGCAACTCGTGATACTGCGGCCTGCTGTTCTGACATCTGAAGAAGATGGGTCCAAAGAAAGGTGGCCGTAGCGCCTCAGCGAAGAAAGTTGCCAGTGCCACTGCCAGTAAGAAGGAGCAGAAGAAGCAAGTGGCACCACCTACCAAACAGACGGATGTGCCCACCGACACCTTTTTTGGGGGAAAAAAACTACGCCTGCAGCAGCAGCGGTGTCCGCCGGAGACCAAGCTGGAAGCAGCACCTCCGCCTCATTGGGGTCAGTGCCACCACGCCAAGGTAGGCCCAAGCCCATGAGTGCCGCAAAGGGAGCCACTTTGGTTGTTCATTCACCATCGACCAGTGATGTTGGCTCATCACAAGAAAGTACCATCCAATCAACGCCGGGTGTAACTCAGCTGGCGAGTGTTCAACAATCACAGCCGCAATGACAACCCCAAGTGCAACTAGTACAAGCGCAAGTACATGGGCAAGGAGAGGCGCAATTACATGGGCAAGGAGAGGCGCAAGTACATGGGCAAGGAGAGGCACAAGTACATGCACAAGGAGAGGCGCAAGTAGAGGTGCATGGAGAGGTGCCACTAGAGGTTCATGGAGCGGCACAATTGCCTACAACGCTTGTTCCTCCAGATGTAGGGGCACATGAGGAAATTGATATTCAAGTGGAAGAATCATCCCAGGAATCCACTCCTCTTGAGGATGATCCATTGCTTTCCAGATTCCCAGCAAGAAAAAGGTTAAGGAGGGCTACTACAAGTTCTTCTTCAAGCCCCCTTCATTCTGATGACCTTGAACTTGATTGGAACCCAGCAATGCAGTCTGACAGTGAGGCACGCCATGAGCCGACAAAGGTAGCTAAGCCTAAAACGAAGGTTCCCGCAAGGCTTCGAGTTATGGGTGATGACGACGAACAAGAAGTGTTGTCTTGTGCTGCTGATGAACAGTCTGACGACGAGCCAGTCATCATAGACTTCACTCCAGCCCCAGCGGGCCTGGAGCAGACAGACATTTTAACCCTATCCCGAATGGCTGCTGAGCGGGATGATCATGTGGGTGGCGTGGCACTGGTACCACCACCAACGCGACCTACAGCTTCCATATTTTCTCGTCAGAAGGGCCGGCATGGACCTCCATCCAGCTCGACCTCCATTACCTCAAGTAGTGGTGCTGGTCAGAAACAAATTCAGCCACGCCCATCCTCAACTTCATCTGGCATTGAAAGTCAAAGTAGCTCCTCCACCACCAGCAGACATCTCCAGTCCCCAGTTTGGGACTTCTTTACTGTTAGCAAAAAGGCAGAAAACATGGTCGTTTGTTCGATTTGTAAAGTATTAGTTAGTCGGGGTAAGCTTGGTTCCAACTATGGTACCGTAGGCCAGAGAGGTCATCTCAAAATACACCACCCTATCCAGTGGTATAAGCACCTATGTGACATTGAGGAAGCCAGAACAAATCCAAATGTTTTCCTTCATATTGCATCTGATGATGATGAGAGGCTGATCGTGCAGGAGGAAGTGAAGAAGCGACAGCCATTTTTTCTGGTACACCCAGTACCCCTGGCAGCAGCACTGCAGTGGTAGCGCCCACACCCTCTCCCCCTGCAACATGTATGAGGCCCACTAAGAGTCTGGGACAGACACCAATGCAAAAAACTAAATCACTGAGCCTAACTGGTTTGAAGTCTGCATCATCATCATCATCACGTAAAATGTTCCAGCATGGAACCGCCATTTGAACGCAACCACCCAACCATGCGTCTGTATAACGCCAAGCTGGCTAAAATGCTAAAGCTGGACCTTCTCCCTTTCTCTTTCGTGGAAGGGGTGGGTTTTCGTGGATTAGTGGCAACAGTCTGCCCTAAATGGAAGGTTCCCAGCAGGTTCTATTTTGCAAGGGTTGCTGTTCCAGCACTACATCAAGATGTGCTGGAGGTGATTGGCGCAGCTATTCTGAAGAGTGCTGTTCCCACTATCCACATGACAACAGACATGTGGACCAGTTGCCAAGCCCTTGATTACATGTGCATCACTGCACACTGGGTCTCTTTTGCAGGGGTCGAAAAACAGTTAAAACACAAAGATGTTGACACGGAGGAAGTTTTTAAAGCTACTCGCAAACATGGAACAGTAGGCATGTTTGCCATGGAGAAATCTCACACTGCACCTAACCTTTTGGATGAGTTTAACAGGAAGGTCAAAGAATGGCTGTATCCAAGAAACCGCACAGTTGGTTATGTTTCCACGGATAATGGCAGTAATATAGTTAAGGCCATGAACGACGGTGGCTATTTCAGAGTGCCGTGTTTGGCGCACAGTATTAACATCGTGGTGCAAGTCTTCTTGAAAGCAGAAGATCCAGTCGTCAAAGTACTGACCACCTGCCGAAAAATCTGCACCCATTTCAACCATTCTTTTAAGGCCCGGAAGCAGCTGAGGGGCCTTCAATATGAACTTAACTGCCAGTCAAAGGACTAATCCAGGAGGTGGCAACACGTTGGAACTCAACCTTTTACATGCTTGAGCGTCTGTCTGAGCAGTGGGAGGTAATACATGAGTTTGTCTTTAAACTGGGTGCTGCTCACAAAGACTTGATGCTAGAGTTGGAGGAATGGAAACTAATTGCAAGACTGACAGACATGCTTCGTCCTTTTGAACTCTTCACGCGTGAAGTCAGCAGGGAGGACTGTTCTTTGAGCAAAGCTATCCCATAGTTGCGCATGCTAGAGCACCAACTAATGGAGGTGTCTTCAACGTTCCAAGATGATGGTGAAAAGCGAGAAGCATGTGGTTTGGCGCAGAAGTTATTATGCCGCCTCCTTGGCAATGAAAGGCTTAAAAAGATACATACAGAACAACATTACATTTGTGCCACTATTCTTGATCCACGGTACAAAAAGGCAGTGGCCAGCAAATCATTCATTCCTTTTGATGAAGCAGATGTTTCAAAGTACAAACGTTGGCTAGCTGTGTCAGCCAGGCGGTTCGAAAAAGATTGGCAGAAAATTCAAGGAGGCAGCACAAGTACAACTGAATCAGCAGGCCATCCGGCGTTAAGTTCCACTTCTCAATCCGTGGCCGAAGGGAGTCACTTTCCCTCACAGCCGTTAACGACACCAGCAACCATATCATCATCCTCACCTGCACCAGGCCGCAAACCAATATTGTCGGAAGGGGATTTGGTAACTCAGCAAGGGTTAGCTCGGTCCACTGATGAAAAGGTCGCAGATGGTGCGCAAAGTGGATCAACCCTGGAGAACCTTGAGTCGGTGGTGCAGGCCTATCAGGATGACCCAACAGAGGTCTGTCATAATGAGAACCCATTGGTATATGAAAAGCTCAAAATGGCAACTGATCACCAACATGGCTCTAAATTATTTGTCTTGCCCACTCGCAAGCATGTCTTATGAACGTGTTTTCAGTGCTGCTGGTGCCATTGTTACTTCCAAAAGGACCCACCTTTTGCCCAAAAATGTGGAGAGGTTAATAATAATCAGGATGAATCAGCACTTCATACCACCCGATTACAAAATACGTGAATGCGCGCAGGAAGAAGAGGACACCGACTTAGGTGACGATGACGACAAAAGTTCTTCTTGGTCACCAGACCTACTCCCGTCTCAATTTATAGACTTGGAGGACAAGCTCTGCTTTCCTGACAACGAGGACTGAAAATTACTTTCTTTTTTTCCGTACTTATTCACTTTTATTCCTGTGTGTCTTTCTTTGTTTTGCTACTTTTACCACAACAAAACTCTAATCAACTAATCACAATAAGTCCATCATCAGCACTGTCTTCATCTTATTTTCCGTATTGATTTGAAGGTGCCGCAGTCTGCATTCAGATGTTCACAAGTTCACAACTCAATCATGCTCCTCTATCCTCCTCCTCCAGACTCCCCCTATCCATTTCCCTCAAGGCAGAGGGATGGATTATGGAGAAAAAACAAACTTTGTCTTCGTAGACGAGTCCCCTCAAGTGGGACTGAAATAACTGACTGACTACATGCATGCTGATTGTTGAGAGACCTACTTCTGAAATTTAAAGGAGAGGCTGCCCTGTGGGCCCTCACTTTCCGAAGAAGATGCGGACAAAAAGTAGAACAGGTAATGAGATGGCAAGTTGCAGTGGACCGCAATGGCTGTCTGTCTCTGTTGAAACCAATTGCTGTTTGTTTTTTGTGAACAGTGCAATTTGCCATGTTTTCAATATACCAGTATTGCAGGTTTTTGGGTTTATTTGGGTGTGTTCTACATTTGTGGGGCTGGGTCGCGGGTCTGGGAGCACTGCTGGCACAGTCTAATGTTGATTGCAATTGTTTTCCAGGAAATCCATGGTGGAAAACGGGAGTTAGTGCCTAGCTGCACAGCGCATTTGGACTGAATTCCAGGTTGGGCCGAAATTTGCTAAGTCTCACTTTTTAAGGTTTTGCTTTTTGGCTGTTTGGGGGTCTTCTACTATTTTCCACCTGGGTTGACGGCTCTGGGGCCATTGCTGGGAAGGTCTAATACCGGATAAAAGTGGTCTGGACAAAATCGAAGGTGAAATTTATTTCGCGTTTTCGCTGACTTGCTTGTCTTTTAGGTGCTGTTTGGGGGGGTTCCGGGTGTTTGTGGGTGGGTTTTGGGGTCTGGGAGCACTGCTGGCACAGTCCAATTTTGATTGCATTTGGTTTTCAGGAAATCCATGGTGGAAAACGGGAGTTATGGCCTAGCTGCACAGCGCGTTTTGGACAGAATTGAAAGAAGGCCGAAAAATATTGTATGAGATTTTCCATTTTTGCTTTTTGCCTGTTTGGGTTGTGCTTGTTTTCACCTGGGTTGACGGGTCTTGGGGCATTTCTGGGAAGGTCTAATACCGGATAAAAGTGGTTTGGACAAAATCCATGAGCAAAAAGTTTTTGCATTTTCTGACATTTTGCTCAAGTTAGCGTTTTCGGGGGCCTGTTTGGGGGGCTTCCTGGTGTTTGTGGGTGGGTTTCGGGTTTGGGAGCATTGCTGGGTATGGATACTTTTGGTTGCAAGTTGTTTGAAGAAAATCCATGGTGGCAAAGGGGAGTTAGGGCCTAGCTGCAGAGCGCGCGCGGAGTGATTTTGGAAATTTGCCCATTTTTGTAGTTTTGCTTTTTGGCTGTTTGGGGGTCTTCTACTTGTTTTCACCTGGGTTGACGGCTCTGGGGACATTGCTGGGAAGGTCTAATACCGGATAAAAGTGGTTTGGACAAAATCGGAGGCGAATATTTTTTGGGTTTTTGCTGACTTACTTGTCTTTTAGGTGCTGTTTGGGGGGGTTCCGGGTGTTTGTGGGTGAGTTTTGCTGTCTGGGAGCACTGCTGGCACAGTCTAATTTTGATTGCATTTGTTTTTCAGGAAATCCATGGTGGAAAACGGGAGTTATAACCTAGTTGCACAGCGCGTTTGGACAGAATTGAAAGAAGGCCGAAAAATATTGTGAGTATGAGATTTTCCATTTTGCTTTTTGCCTGTTTGGGGGTGTTGTGCTTGTTTTCGCCTGGGTTGACGCGTCTTGGGGCATTGCTGGGAAGGTCTAATACCGGAATAAAGTAGTTTGGACAAAATCCATGAGCAAAAAGTTTTTGCATTTTCTGACATTTCGCTCAATTTAGCGTATTCAGAGGCCTGTTTGGGGGGCTTCCTGGTGTTTGTGGGTGGGTTTCGGGGTCAGGGAGCACTGCTGGGTATGGGTAAATTTGATTGCAAGTGGTTTGAAGAAAATCCATGGTGGCAAAGGGGAGTTAGGGCCTAGCTGCAGAACGCGCGCGGATTGAGTTGGGTAATTTGCCTTAAAATTTCTAAGTGCCCATTTTTGAAGTTTTGATTTTTGGCTGTTTGGGGGTCTTCTACTTGTTTCCGCCTGGGTTGACGGCTTTGGGGCCATTGCTGGGAAGGTCTAATACCGGATAAAAATGGTTTGGACAAAATCGGAGGCAATTTTTTTTGCCTTTTTGCTGACTTGCTTGTCTTTGAGGTGCGTTGGGTGCATGGATCAGCGTGAATAAAAATAAAAATGAAGCGGGGGCTCTTGTGCTTGTTTAAAAATTAGCTACCTGGGAGGGCCAAATCCCGGGGTCCAAAATATTACATTTGATGGGGGTCCAGAGGTTCCCTGTTGCCCGAGGACCGCCATTCCTCGATGCTACAAAATAAATGGGTGAGGGAGCTCAAAGGTTCCTCTAAGCCGTGAGGATTACCACCCTCTGGGGCTTTTAATATTTTGAGGGGGGGGCCGCGTGGTCTCCATTCTGGAGCAGTAGAAAGCCTTGGGGAACATCACCCCCCAGGAGTGGCTCCTGCTGTGTCTCAGGTTGTCTACCCCCGGGATACTGCTGTTTGGTATGGCAGGGCAGGAGTCGAGGTTCCCTTTGTGTCATAGCAAACTTGCGGGCATATTAACAAGCGCCATTTCACCGCAATTTTTTAAAAAAAGTCAAAAATGCAGTGAAAATTGTATTGCCCTATTTACTAGGTGACGGAATTATGAGAAATGTAGTACAAGGTTGAATTACTTCCTGTGCCCATGCCTTTGTAAGGCTAGCCAGACTACAGCATGTAAAGGTAACTCTATTTGGTATAGTAGATGATCTATCAAGCTCAGCTACATAGTTCCTCTGAAAGTTATCCCAAGAATCCTTATACATTAAAAATACGCCACACAATCAGTCAAGTGGTGGAAGTCATACCCTAACCCCCATCGTGATATACACATACTTCTACATAACACATACTAACCTTCAATGCAATTTAGCATCATCAGCTTCCATAATAGACAATATTAAGCATGGGCGAATTTTGCGAATCTGGCGTTCGCGAATTTGCGTATTTGCAAACTCGCAATCCGCAAAATCCACGAATTCTCGTGAATTTGCAGATTTTTTTGTGTTCGCAAGGGTTTCTGCCAGTTCGCGAGGGTTTTGTACCAGTTCGCAATTGCGAACTTACTTGTCGGCTCGCAACGGTCGCGACTATGTTGTTTCTACGTCTGGTTCATCATCACAGGTTCACAGCACCCTCTGTTTCACCACTGCCACCCTGTTTTACCCATGCCACCCTCTGGTACATCAATGCCACCCTCTGGTTCATCACTGTAGATTATAGGGGGGAAAAGTAAGCACACCTGCCCTGCTTCAACTGACATGAATTAATTTGGGGTTGATTTATTAATGTGTCACTGTTTTAAAATTCCAGTCTGGCACCTGCTTCCTTATCTGTAATTTGCTTTCTGTTGCAGTGCAATTTTTTTTTCCAGGACCTTTGTGGCCTACTTGTAGCTATTCTATGAGCCTGCTGAGAGGGTCAGAGCAGGGTCATAGAATTGTTGCAACTAGCAACTGAACTCTGGAGGGGCCCCAGTCAGGAAGCACTACAGGGAATGGTTACTAATGATGAGTTTGAACTTTTGCACCTGCTGAGTGCTTTCAGTTTTGCAAAACTCGTTTTTCTGCAGAACAGCAACTGTAATGCCCCAAACAAACATAGGCAGCTGAACTCTGGAGGGGCCCCTCAGGAAGTACTACAGGGAATGGTTACTAATGATGAGTGAACTTTTGCACCTGCTGAGTGCTTTCAGTTTTGCAAAACTCGTTTTTCTGCAGAACAGCAACTGTAAAGCCCCAAACAAACTTACTTGGGAAAGTTGATTTCTAATCCAAAAGTGATCCAAAGAAAGTCAAAAGGCCTCAAATCCAAAAAAGTGCAGCAAATGTCAACCTGAGGAGTTATTCTGATAAAAATCATCATTTTCAGAAGGTCTATGCTGCTTGCTAGTGGATTTCTTGTGCAGAATTGCAAATTTTGTAATTTTGCAAGTGCGAGATTGTTGCTGCCCTCCGCACCTACATGTTCGCAATTGCGAACTCTCGCAATGCGTCGCCAAACTCCTGCGGGATCCCGCAGCAAGATCAGAAATGGCGCAGCACTCGCAAAATATCGAGAAAAATAACTCGGCAAACGCTGAATGACGGTAAGTGAACGCCGCACATCGCAATATTGTATCACCAAGAAAAAAAATCCGCTGCGTGCAAATTTGCGGATTTTCAGTAAATTCGCGAGAGTTCGCAGATTGCGAATTTACCGAAAATCCGCAAAATCCGCGAGCGGAACGGATTTTCCGCCCATGCTTA
>NW_028242476.1:0-56870 GCF_964263255.1 Lissotriton vulgaris | reverse complement strand
GTATGTGTTGTAACCTAGTTCTGGTTTCCCCCTGCAACCCTAGGCAAATGGTGCCTACCAGCTCTCCTGCTCGAGAGCATCCATTGTCCCCTGCCCTCCTGATTAGTTCCCCAACATTCCGCACTGTCCTGGTTCCGTTCCCTTGCCCCCAACTGCCATAATGATTCTGACTAACTGACCTACGCACTGCCTTAAGGTGTGGGGCTGATTTAATAAAACTTCTACTTCGTTATCTTACCTTGACTCTGACTTTAATTGCAACAGTGGCGACGAGGACCTCAGCCCCTCACCGCGAACCCACTGCCTTCCAGTTTGAATGCGGAAGCAACCTCTTCTAAAGGCACGGTGCTGCAGCCGGTTCAAGGAAGAACTGGTTTGATGTTAATAGGTCAAGGGCAAAGAACAGCTCCGTGATTTCAGCAAGTCGACTTTTGAGTGAGTCGAGCGTGAAATGAGCCATCGACTTGTGAGTGAGTCGAATGTGAAATGAACCAAGGACGCTTAGCAGATTGATCCGACCAGTGAATACCATTTGAAACTCGAGCGTTCTTGTGAAACTGACGAAGTAAGACTCGAGACAAGGATAACTGGACTCTGCGCAAGCAACCTCTTCTAAAGGCACGGTGCTGCAGCCGGTTCAAGGAAGAACTGGTTTGATATTAATAGGTCAAGGGCAAAGAACAGCTCCGTGATTTCAGCAAGTCGACTTTTGAGTGAGTCGAGCGTGAAATGAGCCATCGACTTGTGAGTGAGTCGAATGTGAAATGAACCATGGACGCTTAGCAGATTGATCCGACCAGTGAATACCATTTGAAAATCGAGCGTTCTTGTGAAACTGACGAAGTAAGACTCGAGATAAGGATAACTGGACTCTGCGCAAGTTAATGTGGTGAGCCGTGAAGTACAGTGAGGAAACTGAGCAGCCTCCGTGAACCTCGGCAAGTATTTGAAAAGTGAAAGTGATAAGTGAACTTTGGACTTTCTAAAGATTGACTGTGACCGGTGAATACTAATGAAACTTCAGGCGTTTTGTGGTAATAGTAAAGGAAAAAAAAACGCAAGACCACTGGAATCAGAGCGAGTCCATGAGGTGAGCCTGGGTAGCCGGGTGGTGGTGATGTGAGCGGAGCAGGGACCCATACTAAAATAATCTCTGTAACCGCATTTAATGATGTTTAAGCTGCGCGTTAGCGTGTGAAGTAAGAACCTCCTCACATTCAGAGCAATCCCAAGGCCTAACGAGTTAACGCTCGGAGGAAAACAAAGAATCTCCTGCTAAAAGTACATAAGCATTGAAAGGATTTAGCGTGTCAAATTCCTCACAGTGTTGAAGATAAGTGCAGCGCATGACAAATAAGCTGTTTCCTGAGTGAAAGTGAGGTGCATTTAGAGCGGCGCAAACCCTTGATTGTTTAACAATCCAAAAGAAGAAGGGCGACTCTCCTCAGCGCGAGGCGAAGAGGCTCATCTAAATGTTAGAAGTGAATCGGCATCGGCGAGTGTCAGCTGTCCTTCTGGCCCTTTTCTGTATATTCTATGGAGTGATTAGCTTACCTTGAAGCAGCACATTCGGGAACTTGAGGGAGGTTGCGGCTGGCAGACCTTGGCGGCGCTCGGCGATCGTAGAGTTTTCCTCAGCACTTTGGCGCGAAGGTGAGAACGACGCACTTCACGCAGCAGCGCCACCTTGCTGTCGAAGGCCGTAACTGCTTATGCACACGATGATTTCGAGAAACAATGAAATCGAGTGGGATAACAAATGAGTGAATAAGAACAGTACCCCTGGGTGGAATTTATGAACTACACTTCAAGAAAAGTGTTAGGAAAAAAAATTACCTTATACACTAAATGGGCTGATATATGGAAACGTTAGGAAAAGGTATACCCAGTTAGTGAAAAAAAGTCTGAACACCCTTTTCTAAGTAAAATTCTGAAGCTATAACTAATGAGCTAGGAAGAAACTACGGTACGGTTAACACATAAAAGGAAATCATATAAGTGGAATTTGTTTGCAGCAGCAATATGGATAAAAACATAATGTGCATCTTACCCCCACCAGAGAAAGAAGTCAAGAAGGGAGCAAACAGAAATGTATTTGAGGAGGTGATGGACGATTTAAGTGTACATTACAAACAAAAACTGTTTGTCAACGCACAAAAAGACAAAATTCACTGGGGAAATGGTGATTGTAAAAATGAATTGGACATAAGTGAAACCAAACCTGATAGTACAATTGACATAAATGGAGTTGGAATCGACGTCATCGCTGATTCAGGTTCAAGTTGTACAGTGATAAACAAAGATATTTGGAAGAGTAAATTGACTATGACACAAGGGAATGAATTAGATGAAGCTGACACATCCCCTAAGACATACACAGGAGAAAACATTAACTTAATAGGTTGTAGAGAAGCAAAGTTGAGCTATATGAAGAGAAGTACATGGAGTATAGTTTATATTTCAGAAGAAGGACCCTCGGTACTGGGGTGGGAAGAACAGAAGAAATGTAAAATAATGATAGATCCCAACCGTACTGAACCTTTGAATAGGCTGGCACAAAACAACAACAAACTCAGTACAAGCTCCAAGATGTTGAGTGAGAGAAAGCCATCGTCCACGACCAAAAGTGGATGGACAAAGGCTGCATGGAGTAAAGAATGGAAAAATGAAGCGGCCATTGACAAATTCAAAATAAAACAAAATGCATTCATGAGTTATGATGTTGAGGACAATATTAGTGAAGAAGTTCTGGTAGATAAAAGTGAACCGGCCTATGAAGGAACATGTATGGTTTCTCAGTCCACGGTGCTAGTGGAGGACCTTTGTAAATCTACCTGCCACAAAGATGAGGAAGTGTGGCACTCTACTGCACTGATTAAGTCAAAACCCATCACAAGAAAGAATGATGCTGATGACAGTGATCAGGAAGAAGATTATGGTCAGTGTCTGGTGGAGTCTAGGTGTAACATGCTAGGAGAGTACTATGACTGGTTATATAATGTAGAGCCAGGGAATTAAAGTAAGGAGGCTCACAAACACGTACTATGTCCTCACCCCAAAGCTCAGTTATGGAAAAACAAAGGGTTGGTGGAACGCTGGAGAGAATGTGAGTTAAGAGACACAGAGGACATAACCACCTTCTCTAGTGGAACTCACTTGATGAAATTGGAAGGAGGACAGGTCTTTGTGGATGCATGTATTGAAGGAGTGAGAGTTGTTGGAAAAGAAAGTACAAGTGACACTGGTACAGAGTACAACAAGAGAATTGACGTCAGACCTACCACCGAGGGTGACAACGTGAGGGACACCCGTTGTATAAGTAAGCGTAGGCGTAGACGCAGTACATTATGGTCCTGGAAATATCCCAAGAAAAAGGATTCCAAAGCCGTGGTCACTCACCTGGATGGAGAAGTCAGTACAAGTAATAGCAGACAGGAGCACAATACCAAAAGGGATTGCCAAGGTGGAGTGAACGATGAGGAATCAGAGAAAGGGAATAGGAAGGCACTCAAACCAGCACTAAGCCCACATCATGTGGCAAACATAGGAACTGACTAGACGCACACTGGACTTGCGGGCCAGCATAAGACCTGTGGACCAAAAGACTCAGCGAGCCCTCACGGAAGTTCACCATTCACGTTGGGGATTTAACTGAACTGTGTGTGGGCCTGCACGAAACATTGGCAAGTTAAACGATGTAGTGTCAGACGATGAGGAAATGGACACACTCAAACACCTACAATGTTCCCACCCTGAAGGTTCTATTCAAAGAGATGTGAGTTGATGGTGATAGAACCAAGTTGGACGCTGTCCCACTCTCAGAAACACGATTCACACTTTCTCCCACCTGCCACTGACTCAGCTGACTGTCAATCACTCAGACCAGCCTCTGGGGGTCACTCCACGCATTCCGATCACCTATTGGAGCTGTACGGTGACTCCCACTCTGTCTCTGAAGCCTAGTTTGGCGGTCACTGCTTCAGCGGTAGGTTTGGCAGAACCCACATGGAATCCTATTCTGACACAGAGAGTGTTCCTCATGCCCTTGTTACCAAAGGAACATCAGGGAGAGCCGTCCACAATCCCAAATGTTATCAAGGCCTTGTTGTGACTAATGTTGACAGATATATATATCACCAAAGTTTTCTCTTTGCAGAGTATTCCTCATGCCCTTGTTCCCAAGGGAACATCAGGGAGAACCACCCACAACTCCAAATGTATTTAGACCTTGTTTGTGACTAATGTTTACTAGTTCATTTATCTCCAAAGTTCTCTTTGCCACACGTTGTGCCTACCTGTCAAAACCCTCAAGAGAGGAAGATGTGTTGTAACCTAGTTCTGGTTTCCCCCTGCAACCCTAGGCAAATGGTGCCTACCAGCTCTCCTGCGCGAGAGCATCCATTGTCCCCTGCCCTCCTGATTGGTTCCCCAACATTCCGCACTGTCCTGGTTCCGTTCCCTTGCCCCCAACTGCCATAATGATTCTGACTAACTGACCTACGCACTGCCTTAAGGTGTGGGGCTGATTTAATAAAACTTCTACTTCGTTATCTTACCTTGACTCTGACTTTAATTGCAACAGTATGTGAAACTGATTTGACCTTTATTGTCACAGGTGTGTATTCCACATGGATATTCAGTTCAGATCCCACGGGTCTCCTTTAAGAACTTTAATTATTCACAAAAACAGCCCTTTCTCATTTAGGAGGTGAGTGGATCATTTAATCTCCAGGGTGGTAGGGCTTTTCTTCGAAGCCCTGATACACCTCCATTATCTGGAAAAGGGAAAGAAGGTAGCAGTTTGAACACCACTGAAATGCTCCAAACAGATTTTCTTTTACCTCACTTCTCCATCCTGCTAAATCTATCTTTCTGTCTTCCCCTTTTAATTCATCGGACCTGGGCTGTAAAAAAAGCTAGAATGCTCCGAACCCGTTCTGTTGTTTTTTGTACTGACTGACCTTCTAGAGGTGCGTGCTGTATTGATTGCTACCCGATTTTTCCTTATTGGGTTTCTGGTTCTGATTGATGGAGAGACAAAAAGAACAACCATCCCTACTTGCCAAAAAGTCTATTCCGGACAGGCGTGGGTTTTTACATTAGAATACTGTCATGACGTGATGGCAATAACGACTGACAAAGTATTTGTATTTGTAAGAGCTTTATTCCTGCTTCTGATCTCGACCCTGTCCCTACTCTAACTGCCCCTTTCCTGTTGTTGCCCCTCCTCTTCCCTCAACCCTGAAACTCCTCCCATCCCAGCTACTAGACTGCATACAACATTACATCTCCCCCCTTGTTAACAAAGAAACAACAAAACTGGAGTTATTCCTAGTCCATTTCCTCAATTAGTCTTTTCGGCTTGAGTATGTCTCGTCGTGGTCTGAGACATGATCCAGAGTCTATAGGCGCACTCTCCGGTGGCCTTTCACATCTCAGAATGGGACTGGGTTGACATAGCCTGCTACCATCACGTGGTGCTGTGTCCTTTTCAAGTGCTTCTTCCAGGCCTTTATGTGCTCTGCATGTTATGTGTGTGCTGCATTTCGGGGGTATGGCCCATGCTGCTCTGTGTTGCTGCCCCAATCCCTTTTCTGCGATGTGCCTTTGCCTTCTGTGCTTATACAATGCTGAAATGTTGCATACTTGGGTACATTGGTCTCTTGGTGGGAGTTGGGGTCTGGGGTATGGTTTGTTCGCAAATGTGCTCAGCTCAATTGTGTATGTGTGCAGTTGTGTCCATCTCCCCCTTTCCCCCCAGTCCCTGTTCGTTTCTCACCATGTTGCTGTTGTGTCGGGTCATGTTGATCAGTGTCCGGTCCCCCGACTCCAGTCACTGTTTCCCTAATGATGACCGTGAACACCATTACCTCCATGTCGTCCAGCTCCTCCTGTGACACAGGACTCCCACCTCCAGTCTGCATTGCTGCCTTGCGGTTGTTGGCGAGTTTCAGCTTGGTTTTGCGCTTGACGTCATTCCACGCCACTTGACCTCTTCCATTGTCCTCCGCAGCACGCCCACTGCATTCACTTTGTCCACGATGGACTGCCATAGTCCCTTTTTTTTTTCCAATGACACAGTGGAGGTGACGAACAGTTATTGATGGTGTTCGAGCACCTCCGTTATCAGTATCCTGTTTTCCTGCGGACTGAATCGCTTCTTCCTACTCTCCTTCTCCTTGGCCTTCCCTGACCCCAAGCTCCCAGGCAGGTCCTCCGGGGGGGTTTGTGGGGTTCTGGTTCCCCTCCGTACTTGCTCTGGCAACATGCATTGTGCTTCGCTGTTGTTAGACATTTGTTTTTTTTCTACTTTTATGGTGATTTTTCCCACCTGATGCGTGTGAATTGCCGGCCTGTAGCTGGTTTTTGCAGATTTTAGTATTGCGATTAACCTCATTACAGCTTTTTTAGTGTTCACGTTTCGCATTTTTGCGGCGTGGCATTGATTTTAACGCGGTCAGTTGACGGGTTATCTGGAGACTATTGCATGGTACCGCCATGTTGAGAAAGCTTGGTTAACACAATGTAATGTTCCTGTGATACACTCTGATGTTGGAAGTTGCGTTAAGTTACTTTTGCAATGGTTATCACACGATGTTGAGAATATGCCCCTCTGTTCCTATTCTAGATTCGTATCAAGGGGAACGTAAGCACTAAAAAACAATATTCAAGGTGAAGAGACAAAACATTGGGACGAAATTAGGATACGGCTAAACGCCCAACACCACGAGGCAAGGTGAGAATGCTGAAAAGAAGATACTTTTCAAGACTGAATAGAGTAGAATTTCAGTCCTCTATCAATATTTAAAAATATTCCCCTCTCTTTTCCCATGCACATTAACAATTTCAATGACTGAGGAAAAGGTTCTGATGCAAATTAATGACAGTGAAGCTCTTTAAATTAGGAGTGCAAGGTAATTGTTGAATTTGTGATCAGCACGAACAAGTCTTTATTTCGAGGAGCTCTTGGCATAGTGGGTGTTTTTTACATTTTAGATTGTCTTAATTGTACTGTTCTCAAGGCTTGTCATTTTGAGGGAATATATGATGAACTTGTAACTGTTAAGCACATGTCCTCTTTGCAGACAGGAAGTGAATATGAAAGTAACTTTAGAGTTTTGTATGTACTGTGTTGTTAAATAGGATTATGATTGTTTGTAATATATGATGAGTGTAATTGATATTGATTTTATGTTTGTAACTGCCCTGAAGAAGTACAGCGAGGCCGAAACTCGTGTTGGCTGTTTTCTATAGCTGCTTATTATATTAAAGAGTACTTGGCTATATTGATGAAAAGAAAAAACTGAATAAAGAATAAAAAGAAACTAAAGAAACCAAACAAGAAGTCTGTTAATCACTGTTACAACTTACAATGCCCCAGGGGGTGCATTTGCACAGTGGTGCAGGGAGGGGGCGGGGTCTGATATAACAAGTGTGAAAACACGCCCCCTGGCACGTTGTAAATTGGGAGATTAAGTCCTCTTCAATCCTGAGGGTCCCTGGGGGCTAACTAGCCCGCCAGGTACCTCCAGTAAGCGCCACAGAGGTGCGTTGCAGAGAGGTGGTCTATATTACTCAAACACCAGGAGTGGGCCGTAAACTCCACTCCGCTGGCTAAGTATGCCGAGTTTTACCCACTCCGCACTTTGCTTGGAGTGTGGAGTTCTGCAAATACTCTGCAACAAGGTGGGGTTTACTACCGACTTCTACTTTTGGAATGCTTGCCGCCCCTCTGTTTTTTCCCACCTTACTTCCTGGCCTTCAAACGAGCTTACTATTTTTCATTTTGCACCAACCTATGATTTAAGCCCCTAAATAATGCATTGTTTTTTTGTTCACATTTTAAAGTAACATTTTGCATGTTGCAAGTACCGGCCTCTTTGTCTGCCTTGGTGCGAGGTGCTACGGCGCAGTGCGAATTTCGCAGGAGGTCACCCCTGTGCAGGAAATGGCTCCCATTATAAATGCACCCCCATGGCTTTCTTAGAAATGGGCTTGTGCTTCTCCATTTACCAGAAATGCTACCGAAGTGTGCTTGTGTAAGCCATGTGAAGTGAATGTCACTGATGGAAAGCATTTTTATATTCCTCCCTACACGCCATACATTTTAAAAGAAACTCCTACTTACTTCACCAAAGGCTGGTGGAAATTTCCCATCATGCTAAGCCACATCATACTAGTTGCACTTGCAAGTGGTCCCTAAATCAGTCTGAGGCCGAGTTGAGTTCTGTAAGTTACTGCTGCAACCTGCTACTGTGAGTATGAACCTGTCCGGGCGGAGTTTATTTATAGTCCGAAGTCAGCCTTAGCCCAATAGCAGGGGATACATGATTCCAAGGGGTTAATATTAAACAGTACAGTATTGGGACGGTCATGACGGTCATTCTTAGGGAAGTATCTGGTGGTGGGGCTGAAGAGAGGGTGGATTCACACCAGGAAGTAATAAATATAGATCTGCCTGACTGCCATGGGAACTGAGCTGCTCCAACTGTAGTGGGGCTATGGAGGGCTTAGATTACTACTTCCCGAAGACCCGCTGGGAAGAGAGAGAGAGAGAGACTGAAGTAGCAGTTTTGAGCCCAGGAGCCTCACAACCATAGAGGAATACCCAAATAAGCAGCGCTCTGAAGGTAAGAGCAATGCAAAACCTCATTAGCTATCACAATTTTATCTGTGTCACCACTCCCACCCCTATTCTTTTGATTGATTCCTAAAGAGGTATACTAAGTTTTGGAACTGCATAACTACACTATTCATTAATTCTGTAGGTAAGTGCACCCCTTCTTGCTTTAAATGGTGAGAAACAGCCTGATATTTGTAAACGCGCTTTCTGTGCACTCCACTGTATTCACAATCATATCAACAGTTCGTAGTACGGAACCGTCTCGGCATCGGGCCTACTTACTCCACCCACTTGCGGAACTCCGTGGAATTTAGCAGAGAGTTCAGGTAATAAACTCCGCAGAATTCACAGAGTGAAACTCCGTGAGCTCCACCCAGGCCTACTCAAAGCTTTCCTACATGTGCCAAGACTTCTATCCTGGGGCAGGTATGTCCTCAAAGAAAAGATAAAGGGATGGAGGTGGAGATCTCCCCCAATAGATCTGTGAATTACATATTGTGGTAAGCAAGTAGTACTACTAGAGTATTACTATGTGTATTGCAAAATGCAGTTTGTGACTCAGACCCAGTGAGTCATGATCGTCAGAGTGGGCGTCAGAGTGGGTATAGCAGTTTCAATGGACAACTACTTTCTGCACATACAATCAAAAGTTTTGAGAAAATAACATCTTATCCATTTGCGGCATAAGATGACATAGATGTGCCCACTACATCGAAAAAGAAGCATTGGCTGCTACAGATGAGCATGCATTAATGTGTGTGTCTTATGGTGGTCATACACCTGGAGGATACAAAATGGCCTGCATAAGGCGTTTCCAAACATTCACATACTCCCTGACTTTCTTATTGGTTCTGACCTGGAGTGTGAGTAGCTCTTCGGCTACTGACATTTTTCTACTTCCCTCTTCCATTTGTCAAAAAAGAGATCAGCAACCTTTTGCAAATATACACCTATTCTTCAGTGGGCCTGCAGCACGCATGGCACAGTGACTTTATATTTCACCTTGCCTTTCTGTGTGATTTACCTGCTTTTCAACTTGGTCAACACCCATCTCATTCACAATTTCCCATATTGTTCCTCAATATACCTTAATTACTGGACATTGCCACACCATATATATCTCAGGCAAACATGAGGATAATCAGAAAAGATCACTGGTAATTTACTTTATGAAAATTATGCCAAACCTTATCTTCAGCATATATAGCAAGTAGTGGTGAGTCTATGAAATATTAATGCTCCTGACATGTAACTGTTGTAATGCTATCAGCATTTTAGTGGTACATCTTACGCACGACTGACACTTCTCCAGCCAGTATAGCTGTTTATAGGGATATATTTCATGACCCTGTCTATTACCAAGGGCAGCTGGCCCTTAATGAGATATACTAGCATAGGTCTGATGGTGTGAATCTCTATGAACCAACTTTCTGGTCTGATGTGACTGATTCTAAATCAGCCAACACGCTTTCAGAGGTAAACCTGTTGTGTCTGACATGTATTCCTTGTGTTTGTGATTTTTCGTAGTTGTGTGACGTCTATTAGGCCCAGTTGGTATTTCATCCCGCCATGCCGACACATGACTAAGTCTAGTCAAACAGGCTTTCCAGAGTTACAGGTGTGGCATCTGAATGTCACTGAGCCAATCAGATGCTAATCTGTCATGTAACTATTTTACCCACTTTTTGCATGTCTGTTAAAAATGATCCTGCTGTGTGAAGGATTATTCCACTGTAATGGCAGTCTTTCAGAGTCAGATCTGAAGTATAACAGACTATTTTCCAGCCAGGCTAACTTTTCAAGCCTGATATTTGCATGTCATTTGATGCACCCCAATCGCATGCGCATTGTAAGAGGTGATTCAGATTCAGATGTGTGTGTACAGTGCTTCCAACTTGTCCAAGGTCGTTTGTGACCCCTTCAACCAAAACGTACCTTTTAGCCACTAGCATAGTGCCTTTAGGCCTTTTATTTTCTGCCTTTAATATAATAAGCATAGGCGTTGAAATCTCAGCATGATTCCAATTGGGTGTCTCAGACATTAGCTGTGTGATTTGGCAGCTATGTGATTAGCTATTGCTTAGCTTTATCAGACTTTCTGATGCAGGTTAAGCGAAGCAGTCAGTAAACAGATGCTTGCTTTGAATCAAAAAGGTATGTGTTGTAACCTAGTTCTGGTTTCCCCCTGCAACCCTAGGCAAATGGTGCCTACCAGCTCTCCTGCTCGAGAGCATCCATTGTCCCCTGCCCTCCTGATTGGTTCCCCAACATTCCGCACTGTCCTGGTTCCGTTCCCTTGCCCCCAACTGCCATAATGATTCTGACTAACTGACCTACGCACTGCCTTAAGGTGTGGGGCTGATTTAATAAAACTTCTACTTCGTTATCTTACCTTGACTCTGACTTTAATTGCAACAGTGGTGACGAGGACCTCAGCCCCTCACCGCGAACCCACTGCCTTCCAGTTTGAATGCGGAAGCAACCTCTTCTAAAGGCACGGTGCTGCAGCCGGTTCAAGGAAGAACTGGTTTGATGTTAATAGGTCAAGGGCAAAGAACAGCTCCGTGATTTCAGCAAGTCGACTTTTGAGTGAGTCGAGCGTGAAATGAGCCATCGACTTGTGAGTGAGTCGAATGTGAAATGAACCAAGGACGCTTAGCAGATTGATCCGACCAGTGAATACCATTTGAAACTCGAGCGTTCTTGTGAAACTGACGAAGTAAGACTCGAGACAAGGATAACTGGACTCTGCGCAAGCAACCTCTTCTAAAGGCACGGTGCTGCAGCCGGTTCAAGGAAGAACTGGTTTGATATTAATAGGTCAAGGGCAAAGAACAGCTCCGTGATTTCAGCAAGTCGACTTTTGAGTGAGTCGAGCGTGAAATGAGCCATCGACTTGTGAGTGAGTCGAATGTGAAATGAACCATGGACGCTTAGCAGATTGATCCGACCAGTGAATACCATTTGAAAATCGAGCGTTCTTGTGAAACTGACGAAGTAAGACTCGAGATAAGGATAACTGGACTCTGCGCAAGTTAATGTGGTGAGCCGTGAAGTACAGTGAGGAAACTGAGCAGCCTCCGTGAACCTCGGCAAGTATTTGAAAAGTGAAAGTGATAAGTGAACTTTGGACTTTCTAAAGATTGACTGTGACCGGTGAATACTAATGAAACTTCAGGCGTTTTGTGGTAATAGTAAAGGAAAAAAAACGCAAGACCACTGGAATCAGAGCGAGTCCATGAGGTGAGCCTGGGTAGCCGGGTGGTGGTGATGTGAGCGGAGCAGGGACCCATACTAAAATATTCTCTGTAACCGCATTTAATGATGTTTAAGCTGCGCGTTAGCGTGTGAAGTAAGAACCTCCTCACATTCAGAGCAATCCCAAGGCCTAACGAGTTAACGCTCGGAGGAAAACAAAGAATCTCCTGCTAAAAGTACATAAGCATTGAAAGGATTTAGCGTGTCAAATTCCTCACAGTGTTGAAGATAAGTGCAGCGCATGACAAATAAGCTGTTTCCTGAGTGAAAGTGAGGTGCATTTAGAGCGGCGCAAACCCTTGATTGTTTAACAATCCAAAAGATGAAGGGCGACTCTCCTCAGCGCGAGGCGAAGAGGCTCATCTAAATGTTAGAAGTGAATCGGCATCGGCGAGTGTCAGCTGTCCTTCTGGCCCTTTTCTGTATATTCTATGGAGTGATTAGCTTACCTTGAAGCAGCACATTCGGGAACTTGAGGGAGGTTGCGGCTGGCAGACCTTGGCGGCGCTCGGCGATCGTAGAGTTTTCCTCAGCACTTTGGCGCGAAGGTGAGAACGACGCACTTCACGCAGCAGCGCCACCTTGCTGTCGAAGGCCGTAACTGCTTATGCACACGATGATTTCGAGAAACAATGAAATCGAGTGGGATAACAAATGAGTGAATAAGAACAGTACCCCTGGGTGGAATTTATGAACTACACTTCAAGAAAAGTGTTAGGAAAAAAAATTACCTTATACACTAAATGGGCTGATATATGGAAACGTTAGGAAAAGGTATACCCAGTTAGTGAAAAAAAGTCTGAACACCCTTTTCTAAGTAAAATTCTGAAGCTATAACTAATGAGCTAGGAAGAAACTACGGTACGGTTAACACATAAAAGGAAATCATATAAGTGGAATTTGTTTGCAGCAGCAATATGGATAAAAACATAATGTGCATCTTACCCCCACCAGAGAAAGAAGTCAAGAAGGGAGCAAACAGAAATGTATTTGAGGAGGTGATGGACGATTTAAGTGTACATTACAAACAAAAACTGTTTGTCAACGCACAAAAAGAAAAAATTCACTGGGGAAATGGTGATTGTAAAAATGAATTGGACATAAGTGAAACCAAACCTGATAGTACAATTGACATAAATGGAGTTGGAATCGACGTCATCGCTGATTCAGGTTCAAGTTGTACAGTGATAAACAAAGATATTTGGAAGAGTAAATTGACTATGACACAAGGGAATGAATTAGATGAAGCTGACACATCCCCTAAGACATACACAGGAGAAAACATTAACTTAATCGGTTGTAGAGAAGCAAAGTTGAGCTATATGAAGAGAAGTACATGGAGTATAGTTTATATTTCAGAAGAAGGACCCTCGGTACTGGGGTGGGAAGAACAGAAGAAATGTAAAATAATGATAGATCCCAACCGTACTGAACCTTTGAATAGGCTGGCACAAAACAACAACAAACTCAGTACAAGCTCCAAGATGTTGAGTGAGAGAAAGCCATCGTCCACGACCAAAAGTGGATGGACAAAGGCTGCATGGAGTAAAGAATGGAAAAATGAAGCGGCCATTGACAAATTCAAAATAAAACAAAATGCTTTCATGAGTTATGATGTTGAGGACAATATTAGTGAAGAAGTTCTGGTAGATAAAAGTGAACCGGCCTATGAAGGAACATGTATGGTTTCTCAGTCCACGGTGCTAGTGGAGGACCTTTGTAAATCTACCTGCCACAAAGATGAGGAAGTGTGGCACTCTACTGCACTGATTAAGTCAAAACCCATCACAAGAAAGAATGATGCTGATGACAGTGATCAGGAAGAAGATTATGGTCAGTGTCTGGTGGAGTCTAGGTGTAACATGCTAGGAGAGTACTATGACTGGTTATATAATGTAGAGCCAGGGAATTAAAGTAAGGAGGCTCACAAACACGTACTATGTCCTCACCCCAAAGCTCAGTTATGGAAAAACAAAGGGTTGGTGGAACGCTGGAGAGAATGTGAGTTAAGAGACACAGAGGACATAACCACCTTCTCTAGTGGAACTCACTTGATGAAATTGGAAGGAGGACAGGTCTTTGTGGATGCATGTATTGAAGGAGTGAGAGTTGTTGGAAAAGAAAGTACAAGTGACACTGGTACAGAGTACAACAAGAGAATTGACGTCAGACCTACCACCGAGGGTGACAACGTGAGGGACACCCGTTGTATAAGTAAGCGTAGGCGTAGACGCAGTACATTATGGTCCTGGAAATATCCCAAGAAAAAGGATTCCAAAGCCGTGGTCACTCACCTGGATGGAGAAGTCAGTACAAGTAATAGCAGACAGGAGCACAATACCAAAAGGGATTGCCAAGGTGGAGTGAACGATGAGGAATCAGAGAAAGGGAATAGGAAGGCACTCAAACCAGCACTAAGCCCACATCATGTGGCAAACATAGGAACTGACTAGACGCACACTGGACTTGCGGGCCAGCATAAGACCTGTGGACCAAAAGACTCAGCGAGCCCTCACGGAAGTTCACCATTCACGTTGGGGATTTAACTGAACTGTGTGTGGGCCTGCACGAAACATTGGCAAGTTAAACGATGTAGTGTCAGACGATGAGGAAATGGACACACTCAAACACCTACAATGTTCCCACCCTGAAGGTTTTATTCAAAGAGATGTGAGTTGATGGTGATAGAACCAAGTTGGACGCTGTCCCACTCTCAGAAACACGATTCACACTTTCTCCCACCTGCCACTGACTCAGCTGACTGTCAATCACTCAGACCAGCCTCTGGGGGTCACTCCACGCATTCCGATCACCTATTGGAGCTGTACGGTGACTCCCACTCTGTCTCTGAAGCCTAGTTTGGCGGTCACTGCTTCAGCGGTAGGTTTGGCAGAACCCACATGGAATCCTATTCTGACACAGAGAGTGTTCCTCATGCCCTTGTTACCAAAGGAACATCAGGGAGAGCCGTCCACAATCCCAAATGTTATCAAGGCCTTGTTGTGACTAATGTTGACAGATATATATATCACCAAAGTTTTCTCTTTGCAGAGTATTCCTCATGCCCTTGTTCCCAAGGGAACATCAGGGAGAACCACCCACAACTCCAAATGTATTTAGACCTTGTTTGTGACTAATGTTTACTAGTTCATTTATCTCCAAAGTTCTCTTTGCCACACGTTGTGCCTACCTGTCAAAACCCTCAAGAGAGGAAGATGTGTTGTAACCTAGTTCTGGTTTCCCCCTGCAACCCTAGGCAAATGGTGCCTACCAGCTCTCCTGCGCGAGAGCATCCATTGTCCCCTGCCCTCCTGATTGGTTCCCCAACATTCCGCACTGTCCTGGTTCCGTTCCCTTGCCCCCAACTGCCATAATGATTCTGACTAACTGACCTACGCACTGCCTTAAGGTGTGGGGCTGATTTAATAAAACTTCTACTTCGTTATCTTACCTTGACTCTGACTTTAATTGCAACAGTATGTGAAACTGATTTGACCTTTATTGTCACAGGTGTGTATTCCACATGGATATTCAGTTCAGATCCCACGGGTCTCCTTTAAGAACTTTAATTATTCACAAAAACAGCCCATTCTCATTTAGGAGGTGAGTGGATCATTTAATCTCCAGGGTGGTAGGGCTTTTCTTCGAAGCCCTGATACACCTCCATTATCTGGAAAAGGGAAAGAAGGTAGCAGTTTGAACACCACTGAAATGCTCCAAACAGATTTTCTTTTACCTCACTTCTCCATCCTGCTAAATCTATCTTTCTGTCTTCCCCTTTTAATTCATCGGACCTGGGCTGTAAAAAAAGCTAGAATGCTCCGAACCCGTTCTGTTGTTTTCTGTACTGACTGACCTTCTAGAGGTGCGTGCTGTATTGATTGCTACCCGATTTTTCCTTATTGGGTTTCTGGTTCTGATTGATGGAGAGACAAAAAGAACAACCATCCCTACTTGCCAAAAAGTCTATTCCGGACAGGCGTGGGTTTTTACATTAGAATACTGTCATGTCGTGATGGCAATAACGACTGACAAAGTATTTGTATTTGTAAGAGCTTTATTCCTGCTTCTGATCTCGACCCTGTCCCTACTCTAACTGCCCCTTTCCTGTTGTTGCCCCTCCTCTTCCCTCAACCCTGAAACTCCTCCCATCCCAGCTACTAGACTGCATACAACATTACATCTCCCCCCTTGTTAACAAAGAAACAACAAAACTGGAGTTATTCCTAGTCCATTTCCTCAATTAGTCTTTTCGGCTTGAGTATGTCTCGTCGTGGTCTGAGACATGATCCAGAGTCTATAGGCGCACTCTCCGGTGGCCTTTCACATCTCAGAATGGGACTGGGTTGACTTAGCCTGGTGCTGTGTCCTTTTCAAGTGCTTCTTCCAGGCCTGGTGTGCACTTCTGAAAATGAGACACATTTCGAGTAATCCTTCTTTGCCCGGACTCAGCAGTGATCATGGTGCCTTTCTGCTGAGTTGGGCTCATCCTTGAATCGACAATCTGTCTTCTTGGTCTGCTCTTGTTTCACTAGGACCCAATCCCCGGTCTGGAGAGAGGGGGACTTTGCGCGCCTTTTTGCGTCCGCATATGTCTTCATCCTGTTTTTCTCCGCTTGATCAGTTCTCGCTGTTTCTTGATGGGTGCGAGTCAATTCAATTCATTAAATTTATATAGCGCGCTACATACCCAGAGGGTCTCAAGGCGCTTGAAGAAGGGAGGGGAATTACTTGTCGAATAACCACGTTTTAAGTTGCTTTCTGAATGCTAGGTGGTTCTGAGTAAGGCGAAGATGAGTGGGAAGTGAGTTCCAGGTTTTAGCTGCCAGATAGGAGAAGGATCTACCTCCCATGGTGGTTTTGTTGATGCGAGGTACAGTGGCAAGGGCTTGGTTGGAGGATCGTAGCTGGCGGGAGGGGGTGTAGAAGGACAGTCGTGTGTTGAGGCATTCGGGTCCGATTTCGTAGAGTGCTTTGTGTGCGTGGGTTAGGAGCCGGAAAGTAATCCTCTTATTGACGGGGAGCAAGTGGAGGTTTTTCAGGTGGCCAGAGATGTGTTATTTACGCGGTATGTCTAATATGAGCCTGGCTGAAGCGTTCTGGATGCGTTGGAGTTTTTTCTGGATTTTTGCGGTGGTACCGGCGTAGAGGGTGTTTCCGTAGACACCGGTGCTAGAACTCCTTCCCACGTCGGGATCCTTGTCCTGATGGGTCGCCCGAGCATAAGGGTGGCAGGACATTTCCCAGTGGTGGCATGTGGGGTGGTCCTGTATGCTCTTAGCACTTCATTTAGAGCTGTTTGCAAGTCTTTTTTCTCGAGCGTGGCCTGCTGGAAGGTTTTCTTGAGTGTGGCCATAAATCTTTCAATGGTGCCATTGGCTTGCGGCCACAACGGCGTAACCTTTCGATGTCGAAAGTTTAGATGCTTCGCAAAGTCATGGAACTCATGACTGTTGAACGGCGGACCGTTGTCTGTTTTGAGTTCTTTGGGAACACCCCATGCAGCAAACACCTCGTACAGCATGGCAATTGTGCTGGACGCATTTGTGGAGGGCACAAACCGAGCTATCGGGAATCTTGAATACTCGTCGATGATGGCCACCACATACCTGCCTGAATGAAGGGGTCCATAGAAGTCCATGGCCAGTTCCTGCCATACCCCTTCCGGCAATGGAGTCATTTGAAGAGGAGCTGGGGGTTCTCCGGATCTTACCAGCTGACATTGAGGACAGTCTTTCAAGGTGAGCTCAACCATTTGATCTAGTTGAGGGAACCATACTCTCTCTCTCAAGGCTCTCTTGGTGGCAACTACTCCACGATGACCCTCATGTGCGAGGTTGACTACTCCTTGCCGTAGCTGCCTCGGGATTACGATCCGATGGTTCCTCAGTAGGAGCCCCTCTGAGGTGGTTGACGGCTCGTCACTGACGTGTCGGAAGGCCTGCATTTCTTGGCGTATTTGAGGATCGCTTGCTTCATCCTCACTCTCATGTCTCCAACGGTGCGTGCGCAATCGGCGCATTACCTTTTGCAGGATATTGTCTTGCACCGTCGCATCTTTAATGGCGTCTATTGGGACTGCCGGTGGTCGGGCTACATCTACTACAAAATGGATATATTCCTCAGCTATCGAGGGGCGTGACTCATGACATGCCTGCGGGTGTCTGGACATATAGTCCGCTGGATTCTCACCCTACCGGGTTTGTGAATGATGGTGAACGTGTATTCTTGCAGTCTCAGACCCCATCTTTCAATGCGGGCGGCATCTTGGCTTTGGGGTTGCCAATAATGGTGACCAGGGCCTGATGATTGGTGATCATGGTGAAGTGCTTGCCAAAGATAAACACATGAAAATGTTCACAGGCCCTCACTACCGCTAGGCTTTCTTTCTCGGGTTGGGAGTAGGCCCTTTCGATGTCAGACAGGCTGCGGCTGGCATAAGCCACTATGTGGCGTTGTTCCGTGCCATTATCATATTGGGCTAGAATGGCTCCTAGACCCATGGGACTGGCATCTACTGTTATTTCTGTTTTCCACTTAGTGTTGAAGTAGGCCAAATTGTCCGCTGATTCTACTGCTTGTTTGATCTCTCGGAAGGCTCTCTCAAACTGAGGGCTCCACTCGAACGGTTGTCCTCGTTTCGTGAGGGCACGAAGTGGATGGCTAATGGTTGCATAGTCCTTGATGTACCTGGAGCAGTAACTGGCCAACCCTAGAAAAGATCGAAAGTCGCTGACGTCTTGGGGACTTTTGGTGGTGTTGAGAGCGGTGACTTTCTCGGGGTCCGGCTTCATATCTGCCCCTGAAAACACATGGCCAAAAAACTTGAGAGTGGATTGGTGAAATTCACACTTGTCTTTGTTCAAGGTTAAGTTTGCCTCCAGGAGAGCGTGGCACACTCGATCCAGGGCTTGATCATGTTCTTGGGTGATAGATCCGTAGACCAGTATGTCATCACTGTAATTTAGTGAGTTCGGGATGTGCCTGATGGTTTGGCGTATTACCTCCTGGAATATTTCGGCCGCTGGTTGAAATTCCGAAGTTTAGTCTGTTGTAACGGAATAGGCCCAGGTGAGTTGCGAACGTTGTGATGTATCTTGATTTCTCGTGCAACTCAAGCTGATGGTAACCCTTGTTGAGGTCTAGCTTCGAGAATACCCGGGCTCCATTTAATGCCGCTAGCATGTCGCTCAGGTGTGGCCCTGGATGTCTCTCTCGTTCTATGGCTGTGTTGGGAAGCCTCATGTCCACGCATAGCCTTACTTTCTCAGGGGTGTCCTTCTTGGGAACGATCACAACTGGTGATACCCATGGTGTGGGACCATCCGTTTTCTCGATGATATCTGCCTGAAGCAATTCCTGAATCTCGTCTTCCACCGCCTGCTGAAGGTGGAAGGGTACTCTCCTTGGGTGTTGAGCAATGGGGCGTACCTGATCATTTATGTGTAATCGAATTAAGCACTTATTCATCTTGCCAAGTCCGCTGAACAGTTTTGGGAACTTTCGGACAATGTCTGGATTATCATGCACTCGGTATAGTATTTCCACTAGTCTGAGTCTCTCTGCTGTGGGCAAACTGAGGAGACAGTCAGCCTCTGGTCCTTCAATAACATGAATGTATGCCTGTGCTGCCGTGGATTCATGTTTGAGTGTTGTTGCGAACTTGCCCAGACAGGGGATTGGTTTTCTCGCCATCCAGGTGAATACCCTGACATGTGCAGGGCTCAAAGCCGGCGGCAGTCTCATTTTCTTGTATTCGGTCACGGGCATGTAGTTCAGTGATGCCCCACTATCAAGTATGAATTTGGTGGCATGAGTCCCCACTTCAATGTATAGCGGAGGATACTTCTTTAATTGGTCTGGGTCAGCTACCATGCATATGTATTCATCTGTATACGTCGCTTCTCTCGAGTTTGACCTCGACTCCCTCGACGATGACCTTCTGGTCCATTGGGATCTGTGCGATTCTTTGCTGGAGTGTGATGACCCGAACAACGACGGTGCCCGGTCTTGCACAGCTTTCGCGTAGTGTTGCTTTCCTTCTGGTTGGGATCTGTTTGTCTCACTCCTTCACTCCTTATTGAAAACTCCACACATTACTTCAAAATGGTTCATGCGCCCACATGTTCGACACTGTTGGCCCATCGCGGGACAGGAATCTGTGTGTGGGAAATAATACCCACACCTATACATTTCCGTGGACGTTCAGGCTTTTTGTTGTAATCTGCTTTCTTTTCTCTTCTTCTGGATTCATGTCATCGATGACTTTGATGACCATGTCGGGACACTGGACGAGACCTTCTCTGGTGGTCACCTGACCTTCTCCGACTGCTGGAGCTTTGTGTCCAGTATGCCTGTTCCTTCTTATCTCCCCGGCCTGTCTCCATATTCTTGGCGTGTTCTTCCGCCTGGTCATATACTCTTGTCATCTCCTCAATCTCATCGAGATCGTGACTTTTTCGTAATAAGCGCCTGCGAAGGGTCTCTGAATGACAGCCCTCAATGGCTCTCAGCCGGATGTTATGTTAGGGGGGTACTTTTAGAGCGCACTGACACCGTGAGTTTCCTGGCGCTGATTGGGATATCAGTGAGATAGCAGATAGAGATTAGCCGGATTGGGGGAAAAGCCAAGTTTTAAGAGATTTACGAAAAAGAATAAGAGAGTTAGCAGATTTAAGAGAAAGGGGAAAGGAATTCCAGAGTGTGGGGGCAAGATGTGAAAAACTCCGACCTCCCATCCTCGCAAGTTTGAAAGAAGGAGTGGCAAGAAGATGAAGATGGGAAGATCTGAGATTGCGAGTGGGTCGATATGGAGTGATGAGGGATTTCAGGAACCTAGGAGAGGGGCCGGTTAGGGATTTAAATACTATGCAGCCGATCTTGAAGGCTGCCCTGAGATTGACCGGGAGCCAGTGCAGTTTGGCAAGAAGAGGCTTGGCCGACTGCCATTTAGGAATCCTGAAGACCAGCCGTGCTGCTTGGTTCTGAGTGATCTGCAGCCTGTAGAGCAGAGTTTTTGGCAGACCGTGATATAGAGAGTTGGAAAAGTCCAAGCGGGAAAGGACCAGGGCCATGGTGACTTGAAGCAGAACTTCGGGGGACAGGAGATAAGCAACCTTCCTAATCCTGCGAAGCTGATGCATACAGGAGGAGACCACCGCCCCCACCTGGGCTTTGAGTGAGAGTTCGGAGTCAATAATAACTCCCAAACTCTTTACAGATGCCACAGGGGCGGGAGGGGGGCCAAACCCTGAGGGCCAGAAGTGAGGACCCCAATGGATGGAGCTCTTGCCTGGAAGAAGGAGCTCCGTCTTTCCAGGATTTAGTTTGAGCTGATTTTGACTCATCCAGAGGAGAATGTGGGACATGACAGCATGAAAGTTAGAAACAGCAGAGGGGGTAGAAAGAGGAAAGATGAGTTGTAGGTCGTCAGCGTAGTTAAAGACGGTGACGTCCCACTGCCTCAGAGAGAGAAGAAGGGGGCGAAGATAAAGATTGAAAAGAAGGGGGGACAGAGAGGAGCCTTGAGGGACACCGCAGGTGGAAGGTACTTTGGGTCCACGGAAGGGGCCCAAACTGACCGACTGAGACCTACCAGACATGAAGGAGTGGACCCAGGCCAACGTCGGGCCCTGGAGGCCGGCTTGTTCGACACGGCGAAGGAGGATGTTATGGTCCACCGTGTCGAACGCGGCCGACAGATCTAGTAATACCAGGGCCTGGGGGGTGCCCCTGTCCGCGTTGCCTCTCAGAGTGTCGAGCACGGCCAAGATGACTGCCTCCGTGGAGTGGCTGGGCCTAAAGCCGGCCTGATTACCCTCCAGGAAGTTCGAGCTTTCGACAAACTGTGAGAGGCTAGCAGTGACATGGGCTTCTAGAATTTTAGAGAAGTAAGGGAGGAGAGAGATGGGTCGGTAATTAGCTGGGACCGAGGGATCAGCCCCAGGCTTCTTCAAAAGGGGCACGAGAACGGCCTCCTTGAAAGAGTCAGGTACCGTGCCCGAAGAAAGAGAAGAGTTTAGCAAAGGGAGGATACAGTCAGGGAGGGACAAGCAGATGTTACGTAACATCGAAGGGGGACAGCAATCATCCGGGGAGCCAGACTTGACTCGGGTGGCAAGTTTTGCTAGAGTGGCGGAGTCAAGAATAGGAAAGTTTGAAAGAGAGGAAATATTGTGAGGGACGGGAGTGGTGTCAGCGTCAGGAAGAGGGGCAGAGATGGAATCCTTGATCATGGCGATTTTATCCACAAAGAAAGAACTAAGGGTGTTGCAGGATTCCTGAGTGGGGGCTTGAGTGGGAAGGGTCCTGGTGTCAGTGGTAAGTTCCCCCATAACTCTAAAAATCTCTTTAGATTTAATAGGTGCGGAGAGGATTCTGTCGGTGATGTGTGCAGATTTGGCCGCAATAATTGCTTTCTTATACTTCTTGCGCGCAATCAAGTAGGTATCTCTGCTCGTGGCGCAGTAATCTCTTCTCCACCTGCGCTCAAGTTGGCGGAGTTCAAGATGTTGCTGTTTCAGGCTAGAATTGTACCACTTGTGGGAGTGACTGTGCCGGGACCGAGGGAGTTTTGTTAAGGGGGCCAGGGCATCAGTGGCTGGTAGCAGCCAGTAGGAGATGTCATTGGCCAGCTTGCCAGCGCTGAGGTCAGGCGTGAGGGGGGGACGTGATTTTGAGAGGAGATCGAGAAAGCCCTGGGTGTCTACGGTCTTCCCTTTTCGCGCCATGCCACCCTCTGAAGGGGGGACCTTGATATGGCCAATGATGGTGAGAGTGGTCTCGACCAAGAAATGGTCGGACCAGATGCAGGGGGTAATCACTGGGTGCGAGAGCTTAATCCCGAGGGTCCATATGTGGTCAAGAATGTGACCTCCGGTGTGTGTGGGAGCATCTATGTGTTGTTGCAGATTGAGGGATGATAAGGTCTCGAAAAGCTCAGTGGCCTGGGGGCCAGCATCCTCATGCTGGAACCAATAATTAAAGTCCCCGAAGATGGCCACACGGGTGGAGGAGGTAGTGAGGTTGGCCAGTTGTTCAGAGAAAGACGAGGGAAAGAGAGGCATGGAATAGGGAGGACGATATAGTACCACGAACGAGATGGCACCCTCGTTTGTGCCCAGGTTGATCACAATATTATCGACTGCTGGGAGGGTGAGCGAGGAGGAGGAAATGAGTTGTAAGTTTTTCCTAATTACTGCTGCCACGCCCCCTCCATGACGACCGTCCGATCTATTGACGTTCAGCATGTAATAATCAGAGGGCAGTGCCGCTAGAATATCTGGAAGAGAATCCTCCGATAACCATGTCTCCGAGAGTAATAGTATATCGGGGTTCTCGGCAGTCAGTAGAAGGAAGACATCAATTTGATGTCTTATGAGGGAGCGGGTGTTGAGATAGAGTACACGAATGTGTGACTCAGGGGTGACTGATATATCTGGCCCCAGGAGAGGGGGGGAGCTTCCCTCAATTCCCAGCGAGGTGATGCGAGCCCATATGGTGGGGTGAAGGGGGCAAGTAGGGAACTGCAGTGCTTTAAGAGCCGCGGCGGTGTATGGTATGGGGGCAGCAGCGTCTCTGGCCCCTGCGCCCATCTGGGCACGGACGGGCACAGACGGGCGGGACTTAGGCGCGACTTCGGCGCGATGACGGCGCGCCCGCTGCGCCCGTCCGCTGCGCTCCCTGAATGGGGGGACCATTTTATGGGGCCGAGGGCGGGAGGGGCCGAGCGCTGCACCGCTCGCCTACTCCCTCACCCAAGATGGCGACTCACCAGGTCACGACCCAGGCATCTTCCGTTGAAAAGGAGTCAAAATTGCAGTATTGCGACAGGCGGCGCAGATGTGCAATGAACGTGCTCATCATCTCCTCTTTGCCCTGGCGTGCTTGATGAAACACGTATCTTTTATAGTCCACATTTGTCTTGTGCACAAACTTTCTGTTGAGTGCATCACGCACCTTAACCTTATCATAGGTCCCTTTGTCATCCGTCGGTAGTTCTTTGATGACTTTCCCGATCTCTTTGCCGACCAAATTGCGGAGTGCAATTAGCTTGTCTCTGTCTCCTGTAACTTTCAACCCTTCTAGGTAGTCTTTAAAATCTTCTAGCCACTCCTGCCACCGAGGAACCATACTTCCACCCGCTACCAAAGTCAGTGGTTCCGGGGGACGTAGATGTGAGACGATGGGCACGACCGGGGTAGCCGCGGCCGCTGCTGCATCACCTCCATTTCTGATGGGAGACGGCGCCATGGCTGAGTTGACGTGTCAATGCCACGCTTTTACTTTGACTAGTGTATGTCCTTGCAATGTTTAATGCTTGTCTTTGCCTTTCCAATGCTTGTTTTGCTTTTGCACTTGCACTCGCCAATGCTTGTTTTGCCTTTTCACTTACACTTTACTAATGCTTGTTTTGCTTTTTCAATGCTTGTTTTTGTCTTTTCAGTGCTTGTTTTTGCCTTTTCAATGCTTGTTTGCTTTTGAACTCGCATTCGCCAATGCTTGTTTTTGCCTTTTCAATGCTTGTTTTATGTCTTTCCAGTGCTTGTTCAGTCTTCGGGACACACTCCCAACTTTGGCGCGAAAATCGCGTCGGACACCGGAGGAGCAATATTTCACTTTCCACTGCTCCGGAGTGGTTTCGTACAATCTCCTGGTCGTGGGACGACTCTTCTGCCGCTGGCCTCGAGCTGTGGGCGGCGGCGACTTCGGGGCACAGACGTCGCAACAGCGATCACGTCTTGCTGGTGCCCGGGACAGGGCAGTTCTTGTTCTTACTCTTCAGCAGGGCTGGCAGGTCACTTGCATCCCACCCTCGTCGCCAGTTGTCATGTCGTGGTGGCAATAACGACTGACAAAGTATATGTATTTGTAAGAGCTTTATTCCTGCTTCTGATCTCGACCCTGTCCCTACTCTAACTGCCCCTTTCCTGTCATTGCCCCTCCTCTTCCCTCAACCCCGAAACTCCTCCCATCCCAGTTACTAGACTGCATACAACATTACAAATACCAAGCCTCCTTTTCCCTACCTACTCTGGTTTTGCAGGCCTGGAGCTGTTTTAAGTCTTGGTGACTAAGCTTGTCGAAACAATCTTTTATTTGTTTTGGGTCGAGAAATAAAAGAGAAAAAGAGCATCGCTAGCTGGACTGGGGTGCAGCACCAATCAGGAAAGGAGAAATGCGGTTGGTCCGTGAGGTGGTCTTTGTCCCTTTTTAGAACTCAAGAGAAATATGTCATGGTACAGCTTTCAGGCTTCCTCTTGGCCTTCCCTTACCACGACTACATCAAAGTTAGCATCATAACCTATATACCTATCCACTGCCATTTCTTGTTCTTCAGCTTTAAATTGTATGTTGAGGTAGGTTTTCCTGGGTGGCCATCAAGCTCTGGGCCAAAAACTGCAGCTACCACACTGTCAAATCAGGTAATTTCTTTGTGACAGGAAATGTTGATGTCTCCACATTGTAATATGAGCCCTTTCCGAGTGTGGGCACTAGGCCCACCCACACAGGTGAGATAACATTTTGATCCGGATACACGTGGAAACACTGGGTAGCAGGAACTCTGTGGCTCCTCACAGACTCCAATACTTCGACTCAGAATTATGAAGAACATATGGGCTTTTAACCAATGTTTGGAGTTTTAGTATTAAATGTTTTTATTGACAAAAATACTGGAGTTTTATAGAGCTTCTGGGTAAGAAAACCTTGTGTTATGCATGCAAGATACACCACCCTGGAGTCCCCTGCTATCCTGTTGACAGAGATATCTGGGGTTGGTATAGTTTCCTTGGAGAAAATGTTCATCCTGGCAGTGAAAGTCAGAAGATTTAAATATTACTGCAAAGACATCAACTACTCAAGCCAACACACATACTGGTTGCATTTGGCATGCGGGTGCGTTAGAGGTTAAAATATAAACTATATTAACAAAAGATTTCTCGAAAATGAAAACATAGAAATCACTGTTAATAAAATAATTGAAATGTCAGAATACTGAACCAGTGACTCACAGCTTGTAATCTGTAAAACCAAGGCAACGCACCAACCGCTTTATATGCCATTCACATATCTTTAATGCATTACACACACAAAACCATTCTTGCCGTCAGTTATGGCTCCAACAAATTAAAAAAACATACATCAACAAACAGCACCATTCAAGGACCCATCACTTTCATATGACCACAGGACTGACACACCAATCACACCACTTAGTGGCCGGTAAAGTCTGTGGGCTGGCATTTGCCTGGCATTTGGCTGATGGTGTGTGGACTATCAGAGTGTGTATAGTGACCAGCAGCAAGTCAATATATACACACACACACACACACACACACACACACACAGTCAGCCAGCTCCCCCTGCACACACAGTCAACCACCAGTTCACACACACTGCCAGCCAATCACCATGCACACACCATCAGCCAAACGCCAGCCATACACTCCCCTAGCCAGATGCTGGTCCACACACACCAACAGTCAAATACCATCTTTCACACACTACCAGCCGAACGGCAGTTCACACATACACCGCCAGCCAAATACGAGTCAGATATCACCATGAAGCTCCACACCACTTTCATTACTAAATAATGAACAAATTACACACAGAAAGCACAGACAGGAAAAAATATAACATTCAACTAAAAACAGTCATGTTTTTTCAAACGCTAAAAACCCAACATATTGATAGAAGATGAAATACCAACTATGACTCTATACATAATTGGTGTAACTCAACACATAAAACTACTGGCAACCAGGTATTTGGCAATACAGAGCGCAGTCAGTTCTCTTTTACTCTAATGGTTGCTCCCAATACTTGAGTTGTGTATGGTACAATTTAAAACATGTGAGCACCCATTTCAAACTCCTCTTCAGACACAGATTCTACATCTCCGACAAGGAAAGTTTTTTTGGGGGTGTTGGAGGAAGGTATTTAGGAAAGTGGTGATTTTTTAATCTAGCCACATCTTCCACCACTCCAAATCTGGGAACAAATATCTGCTCAATTGCAACAAGTCAGCCTATTACAGGCTGCTGAAACTCTACATAAGTCATCTTTGAATCTGGAGAACTATCTTTAAAAGAAACATAAGCATTGAAGGATGCCAAATGAAACAAATGAACAGCCAACTACTTGTACCAGATGTATGAATTTGGAGCAGCATTGTAAGGCTCCTATCTTTTATCTACGCTTTCTACACCTCCCATGTGCTTGCTGTAGTCTAAAATGCACACAGGAAGATGGCGACCGGAGCAGACGCGAGTCAGTGGAGCTCCCGGCCCAGGCCCCATTATCGACCCACATTTAGCATCAAATCCGTTCCCCTGTAGCTGAAACCGTCCGCTCAGAGTCCGAGGATAGCGGTACCTCCCTCGGTCGAGTTAAAGGACCTGTGACGGAGCCCCGGTGCCATAGCTTCCCCAGAAGCACCATACCCGAAGAGGCGCCAAAGGAGATCAGACTCAGCGATTCCTCGAAGTGGGGACCTACCCTCGAAGGCACATGGACCGGTAACGAGGGTACATCGGGCCCTTGCAGCAGACGGCATTGGCGACCCAGCGACCCAGCAGCCGGAGGTGAGCGGTGGAGCGCGACTCAGGCTGTGACGGAGGCAGCCGCCGGGGATGCCAAAATCGAGGCCCCGGCTTTCGGGCCTAGCTCCGGAGCAGCGCAGCCGGGGACATGGCAGCAGGGCGAGAGGCCCTGGAGAAGCCGGTGAGGGGCCTTACAGACACGCTGCGACAGGCGACCACTTCGGCCCTCAGGCACTAGATGGACTCCGGAGCGGAGTGAGAAGGTGAGGGGGGGCCCTCGCGACGATTGCGGTCCCGGCCTAGCAGTGGCCACCACCGAAGAGAGCTCCAAATATAGCCTGGGGAGACCACAGGCCTCAGAAACCGGGCGGCCGTGTGGAAAAAGGTAGGGCTGTTGACCTTTTTCAGAGTTGCCCGGCGTTAACCGCCTCTATACCCACTCAAGGTACCAAACAAAGAGGCAGGCGCTGGAGACTGGAAGGCAGGAAACAGAAGTTTTATTCCGACGGAGCAGAACACATCAAATCAGACAACAGGGTATCTTCTCGAGGTGCTCTAACCGCATCTCCGAGGCCTGGCCTCTTATACACGAGTTCATTGTTTTATTACGTCAAACACATCTCTGTCACTACTTTGATGTAAGGAAAGACATCCTCGGAATCCCCGCTTCAGGCCCGTTCCCACACACATTTACAGTTGAAGTCCCCACCCCGGTCACAACAGGTGATGATTATCGCGCAGCTGGACATTCCGCCGATTCACGGAATGTGTGAGGTCGATCGGATCTCATGGGGTGGGGGCTTTGATCAACTCATGGATCCTTTGATGGGGGAAGCTTCCTACTGTACAGGAGGGGGGGCAGTAACAGTATCCGCAGGGCCAGGTGGCGGCCTGGGAACGAGTAAGACAAACGGGCACAAAGGAAAGGGGGTTGTATCAAAGGATCCGGGACATTGAAAGGAATGGAGGGAGGTGTCGCGCTGGGAACAGGATGGGGTTCCGAGGCAGAGCTGCGTGGAAGAGGGGTTTATGACCCAAGGCATGTGAGAGTGGGGGCTGTCAGCGTGCGGAGGATGCTTTGCGCGGTCAGGAGAGAGAGAGAGAGACGCGCTGGCTATCAACGACGGGCAGAGAGGCCATGGTACTCAAAATGGCTGCCGCTTACGCGCATGAATGGGCTCGAAAAGGGGGCAAGATGGCGCCGATAATGTTGATGCTGCAGCTTAAGTTTTAACAGTCCTCCCTTTTCAACATATCTAGCCAGCTTGCCTACTCGATATCGATCTTCATTAAATTCCTGACCTTGGCATCATACAATGCTCCCATGCGTTCATTTCCAAAGTCCACAGTCTTAGGGCAAATACAATTTGTACATAATGAACACAGAGGTGGCAGGCATTGAATTCCTAAGCATAGACCGCATATTACAACTACAGGAATCAGGATAATGGTAAACAGCCTCCAGCCCCAGTTCTTAACAATACTCCAGAACCATCCACCAAGTGACCATTCTTCCTGCTCCTGGTGGACTTCTGAAGAGAGTCTGTGGAGATGTTCGATGGCTTTGTACACTGAGGGTGAATTGTCCGGTATGTATGTACAGCAGCTGGACCCATAATGCGGCATGCTCCACCACGGTCCGCAAGAACCACATCTAGGACAAGGCGGTTCTGGAGTGCCACCAAGCGGACCGCTTGAAGCTCGGCGGTGTTGTTAGCAAGGATACCAGCTGTGATGTTCATTGTTGTCTCAACTGCCTGAGTCAGATGTCGGATGGCACGGCTGTTTGCCATCGGGCCCCAGAGCGGAACAAGTCCCTTCATAGCATCGAGGAACTGTGCTCCTGTTGAGTCGGCTTGTTCAATGTCCTTGGCTCGTTTTTGTCTATGGTGATTCGCTGGAGCCACATAAGTCGGAGGAAGGATGAAGGAGATGAAACAAGTGCCCCCCCAGCCTTTGGGGAGCCAGGTGTAAGCCTTTGTGCCGCAGACGAAGTACATGTTTGGGGACGATACAAAGGAAGGTGGATCAGTGGAGTCCAAAGTTCTGGTAAAACGGCAAGCACTGCGGCCTACCAACTGTGTCCCCAGCCCTTCGATGCACATGTGGCCTGTGACGTTGATGACAGATAGAGCCACAGTCAGGGTGGCAGCCGTTCGTTTCCGTAGGTAGGAGAAGGTGGGTCTGGTTGGATTGTTGAACACCTGCATTTCAATTCGTTCTTTAGCAGGGATGTCCATGTGGATAGAGTTGTTGGAGGTCTGCGGGCAGAAGTGAGTCTTGGTTTTGTTTCGCCAGACCTCGTGGAAGAAATGCGTTATGGTTTTGCTGGAGGTGGCATTGTCCTTATAGCTTTCTTGCAGGAGGATCAGCCAAGCAAGGCAAGAGCCGTGAATTGAGAAGGGCGAAGGGATGAAAGGTATTGAATGTCCAGTGGCGTGGGGTAGCAACCCACAGATCCAACAGTTGGTGGCATTGGTGTACAAAGGAGTTATTCCAAAACTCCTTTCGCCTCTCTCTGAGTTGAGGCGAGAGCGAAATCAGATAATGTTCCTTCATGGCGGTAGGCTGAGCAGTGGTCAGGAATGTTTCATGAGCAGGTGCATTTTCTTCCACAATCCAGAGTGTGGTCATGAGGAGAAAGCAGAAAAGGATTGTGATGAAAAGTGCAATTGTCTTTGAGCTGTGGAGTCTGTCTGTTTTTGGGTTTCTGTAGTGGGTATTTCCTGTTGCTTCCATCATCTTCTTACTTGGCGCTTCCATCATCTTCTTATCTGGCTCTTCCATCATCTTCAAGGTGCTCGGTAGCGGGCAGAACCACAGACTTCGTTTAGCTTCTCTCCGGGTGACCCTTGGTGGTGTTTAGGTCACCGTTCTGAGATTTAACTTAGTCCGTGGTCTACTTAGCCGAAGCTCCCTCCTTTCGACGCAGGAAATACCCTTCTCTGGATGGCACAGTGGGATCAGAGAATTTTGCAAGTTCAAGTGCCTCGGTCTCAGGATAGCAGGTTAGTGACGGTCGGTCCTTGTTCAGGAGCTCTTCTTGGTTGTTGATGCTTTCTGTTGTGGCCAAGGTCGAGGAGACCTTTTTGCAGTGGTGTGCGTGCAGCCAGTGCTGTTTCCCCTCCACTCGAAGAGCCGTCCGGGTGGTGATCAGTACTTGCCAGGGGCCCGTCCACCGGGGTTCCAGACTCTTCGCCCGCTGAAAATTCCGGATCAAAACATAATCTCCCGGTTGGATGTTGTGACCCGGACACCTGGAAGAATCAGGGATGGCCTGCTGCACCTGCTGATGAATGACAGACAGAGTTTCAGTTAGTTTATACAGATAATCAGACATTAGGACATCTGGGACGTCATGAATGGAAGTCGGTTTTGGTGCAGACCAGACGCTCATGGGTCGGCCGAAAACGACCTCGTAAGGTGTCAAGTGGTGCTTGGTGGGGGTGGAACGCATCGATAGCAATGCCAGGGGGAGAGCGTCTGGCCATTTCAGTCCTGTGGTAGCTACTATCTTGGCTAATTTTAATTTTAATGTGGCATTGTGTCGTTCGACAAGTCCGGCAGACTGGGGGTGGAAGACTGCGTGGAACTTCTGCTTGATACCCAGCCCCTTTAAGATGAGCTGGATGACTTCGGCTATGAAGTGGGGGCCATTGTCGCTCCATAAAATTCGACAAAGGCCGTAGTGAGGGAAGAATTCCTTTAACAGTACTTTTGCAGTGGCCATAGCAGTGTTGTCACGGGTTGGGTATGCCTCCACCCACTTGCTAAATGCACACACCACAACAAGTACGTATTTCAGGCCTTGGCATCTGTCTAGCTGGATGTAGTCCATCTGCAGGACTTCAAACGGGTGATTTGGGACCCCAAACCCTCCCCGGGGTACTACAGTTCCTTTCCCGGGGTTGTGTTGTAGGCATATCAAGCATTGTTGGACCAGACGTTTGGCGGAGTCTGTGATTTTATCATTGTGCCAGACTCTGGAGACAAGTTCAATCATGGGGGCTGATCCTATGTGGGCAGGGGAATGTGCCATAGTCAGTATGGGAATCAGGTATGAGTCAGGTAGCAACCATTTGTTTGTGTCTTTTGTCCGCCAGCAGCCTTCGTCGTCTTTTAATCCCACCCGTGCCCATTCAGTCAATTCGTGTTGTGTGCTAGCCATTTGAATGTCTCTAATAGTATCCCTAGCGTCAGTCCATTTTTCTGCTTGTGACCTGGTCACGTACATACGTGCTGTCGTTCTATTTTCAGCTGTCGTTCGAGCAGTGATGTCGGCTAGTGCATTTCCCTGTCCAATAATGTCTGTCACTTTCTTGTGTGCCTGGCATTTGATGACCGCAAGTCTTTTGGGGAGAAGGACAGCTTCGATCAAGGCGGAGACTAGATCTCCATGCAAGATGGGGGTGCCGTGTGAGGTCAAGAATCCCCTTTCCCTCCAAAGGAGCCCAAAATGGTGAACCACCCCGAAGGCGTACTGGCTGTCGGTGTAAATGTTCGCTGTGGTTCCTGCTGCTAGAATGCAGGCTCGTGTCAGGGCAATCAGTTCCGCTGCCTGAGCAGATTGTTGCGTGATGCGGGCTGTCTCGACTACAGTTCGAGCCATGGTGACTGCATAGGCAGCTGAAGTGGTGCCATCGGGGAGTTTGACGCAAGAGCCGTCCACCCACAGTTCTCCGTCGGGGTCAGGAAAAGCCGTGTCTCTGAGGTCAATTCTACTTCTAGTCTGTTCGTCCGTAAGGGTCACACAGTCATGCACAGGGGGCGCATCGGGATCGTTCTCTGGTAGGGGTAACAGAGTTGCTGGGTTCAGGGTGGTGCATCTTTTCAGGGTGATATGGGGAGCAAGCAGAGTCAACTCGTATCCAGTCAGTCGTGCACTCGTCAGGTGTTGGGTCTTGGTCTGGTTCAGAAGGGTGTCAACTGCATGGGGTACTAGTACCGTGAGGGAATTCGAGAGTACGATCCCCTCACTCTGTCGGATAGAGATAGCAGCGGCAGCTACAGCTCGAAGGCAGGCAGGTAAGGCTCTGGCTACAGGGTCAAGAGTGGCAGAGAAGTAAGCGCACAGTTGTTGCTTTGGGCCAATGGACTGGGTCAGGACAGATAAAGCGCACCCCTCCCTTTCGTGAGTGTAAAGGGAGAAGGGCTTTGTGTAATCAGGGGTACCTAGGACAGGGGCCGAACAAAGGGCCTCTCGTAATTCCGTGAAGGAGGATTGGCATTCAGTAGTCCAAGGGAGGGGGGAAGGGACATCTTTGGCTAGCAGAGAAAGCAGCGGTTTTACAATGAGACTGAAGTTTGGCAACCACTGTCGGCAGAAGGAGGTGAGGCCTAGTAGGGAGCGAACCTGTTTCTGAGTCTTAGGGACAGGGGTGTCAAGAATGGTTTGGATCCGGTCGGGAGTGAGTTTCCTTCCGTCTTTGGACAGGAGGTGGCCTAAGTAAGTGACCTGGGGTTGGCAGAATTGCAACTTTTTCTTGGAAACTTTGTGGCCATTTTCTGCAAGGAAGTGCAGGAGTTGGATGGTGGCTGTGACTGCCAGCGGAGTGGTGTCAGCCGCCAAAAGGATGTCATCGACGTACTGCACTAACACCACTCCATCGGGTAACTGGACTTGATCCAGCTGTCTCTTGAGGGCCTGGCTGTAGATGCTGGGGCTTTCCGTGTAGCCTTGGGGTGCTCAGCAGAACCTATATGAGCGGGCTTTTAGGGTGAAGCCGAAGATATATCGGCTGTCTGGATGGATGGGGATAGAGAAAAATGCATTTTTGAGGTCAATGACAGTGAAGGTGGTGGCAGTAGAAGGAATCAAAGTCAGGATGGTGGTGATGTCTGAGACCACGGGGTACTGGGGTACAACCACTTTGTTGATCTCACGAAGGTCAATGATAAAGCGGTATGCTTTCTCATCTCCCTCTCCTTGTTTCTTGATGATGGGCAAGATAGGGCTGTTGCAAACGTTGCTAACCACTTCCTCTACCACTCCTGCGTCTATCAGTGACTGAATAATCTTTACCAATGCCTTCTCGCCCTCGGGCGATATCCGATATTGTGGAAGTTTTGGGAGTATCGCGTCCGGTCGGACAGTAATGTGTACTGGGTCAATCATCATGCGCCCTACGTCCGAATCTGTCTTGGCCCACAGATACGGAGGCAGAGTGTCAAGCAGGGATGTGTCAGCGTCAGTGATGGAAAACATGCGTCGGGGAGGGCAATGTCTAAGCAGAACGGGGTTGTCGTAAAGGAAAACTCGAACTCCGTCTTGAGAACATCTAATTGTCGCTCGGAAGTGTTTCAATAAGTCAAGTCCCATAATGGCGTCAGGGCTATTGGAGGAAAGCAAAAACGTGGTGTCAGTGGTGTTGTTTTCTAAGTCGAAGAGGATCGGAGCGGACAAAGGGTTAGTGGAGGGCGTTCCATCAAAACCTGTCGATGTTATAAGTGAGCCAGACAAGGGTGCCCTTGGAATCAGTCGTTTAGATAACGCACTACGTGTTGCGCCAGTGTCTACCAGAAATGGAGACTTTGTACCCAAGACCTTAGCAGTGACATAAGGGCCTTGCTGGTCAACATAGAGCTCGACTGGATCCCTCCCTTGCCCTTGGCAGTCCTATGCAAAGTCGTGGGCGTCGTCGTAGTCAGATTGCTGGCACTGGTTCTGTCTGGGTCGATCAAATGTATTTGGTCTGCTTAATCTATCGTTAGTCATGTCATTTGTGGGCCCTCGCAGCTGTCCCCTATTTCTCGGTCCACTTGCTACGTCCTTGGGGTCTTTATTTCTGATTATTTTCAAAAGAACCGGGCACTGGGATTTCCAATGGGCGGTTCCTCAACAGAAAGCACACTGGTCCTCTCTAATGTCTGTACGTCCAATGTGGGGAGTCGAAGTGCGGTCCTTGGGAGGTGCAGTCCTAGGGACGTTCGTCTGATAGTTTCCCTTGTATTGGTCTCGTCCTATAGTCACCCCTTGCAGTTGTGCAATCATCACCCTCTCTTTCAAGTCTTTCTTCTTTTTCTCTGTTGCTCTATCGTTTTCATTTTTCTGATGTTCGTAATATTGGGCCATCTGGAGGATAGCCGCGGGTTTGGAGGCTGCCCAACTACTCTCGCTGGCCTGCAGTTTCTGGGAGACCTCTGGTGACAAACCCTTAACATAATTCTGGACAAACAGATGGTGTCCGGTTGCAGTGGTCATGTCCTGGCCGCTGTAATCGGAGAACACCGTTTCAAACCGGGAGAAGTAGTCCGATACATCCTCCTGGGGCTTCTGGCGACAGGCCGTTACTATCGACCAGTCCACTTTCTTTTCTGGAATCAGGGTTTTTAATTTCTGTACGATTTTATCTGGGAGGTCTAAAATGGATTTCAAAGGCTTCTGTCCAGGTTCTCGTTGTCTATCAATGCCATCGAGTTGTGACCAGGTATGTCCGAACAGCTCAAGGTGGTCGACTTTCTGGATTTGCTTCCACACATCAGCTGGTAAACATAACCCGAAAACAGGTCGATGTCGGCTAGGGTCATAATGGTTGAACCTAGGGCTGTACCTAATTCAGTATAGAAGGCAGTGGGGTTTTTACGTAGATCAGGCAGAGATTTCCGGAACGTCAGAATCTCTTGCCGGTCCTGTGAGAAGTTGGCCCGATATGCAACGTTCGCTATTCTAGCGACCGCTATGTATCGTTCCAACGACCCTTATGGTGTCTGGTTGTAAGTCAACCTATAGACCAGCTATCCTAGTAGCGTGGATACGAGCAGTCTAAGGCTAAAGACTCGAGAGGGCGTGTTAAGCCAGCTGTTTACCACACATGTACCCCTTGAACACCCAGTGAAAGGACACCACACAAGTGTTATGAAAATAAACAGGATATTTATTAAGAATCACAACAGCCCTGTACTCTTTATGAGGACAGGGTACTAAGCACAAACCAAATCTCTTTAGCAAATACTTCAAGTGCACAATTAAAACAAGTGTCCGAGGACACGGAAAGGTTAAGGTCTCGGGCGGACCCGATAAGGCAAGTCGGAAGCGAGGGACTCGGGACCCTAGAGTAAGGAGGCTATGCAGGCACCGAAATGCCGAGTTACCTAGCCACGAGGGCTGCGGCTGCACAAGTCTTACAGGCGTCGGGGTCTTCGCTGACGAGCCAGGAGCCGGAAGAAAGGAGTTGCTGGCCGGCGACCAGTGCTGAATAGTTCGTAGAGATCCAAGCCTGGATCGGAGATTGATGAAACCTGAAAGCAGAGGGGACCAAGTTCGTACTACTAGCCAGTAGTCAGAGGGTACCAGGAAGGCACCGGTTGGCCGTCACCTCGACTAGGTGAGTGGGCGACGCTAGGCTCTGCAGTCTCACGGACCAGGAGGCGTTGTCGGCGACCACGGTGGAGGTGCGAGCTGTCCCACGAAGGATGATGCTGTTGGCGTCGCTGGGCCCAGGATGGGGCAACAAGCCTTGGCAGATCTCAGGGCCACGGGGTGGGCCTAAGATGGCGTCTTGAGTGGACCAGGAGGGTCCGGGGTGCTTCTCGCAAAGATGGAAGCAAGGGCCAGTCTGGAGCAACCAGACCAGCAGTGATGATTCTCGGATGTCGTCACAGAAGGGCACAAGCCAGCGGCGAGTGACCAGACAACGGGCTGAGCAGCGAGCAGAAGGGCCCCACGCAGATCGTGGAGATGCTGGGAGACTGCACTTCGGTGCTAGAGCGGCTCAGGGTCGGGGTTTCTCGGACCCCAGAGCACTCACCAGAGAGTTACCTCGATGGTCGTGCTGGTTTTTAAGAGCGTGCAGGTTCTGATGATGGCCGGTCCCTCGAGGTCTCGTCGCACCCACAGATCACAGCTGAGCTGATGGCGTGGGTAGAGGTCAGAGGTGCCAGGGAAGCCGGTTCTCGTCGAGCTGGGCCGTCGGATCCTTGAGGAAGGACTTGCAGCAAACCGCAGAGTTCTTAGTTGGTGCCCGCTGATGCAGGGTGACTACTCCTTAGCCACAAGGGAGAAATCTTGAGAAGAGTCTTGAAGTCCTTTCGTAGAAAGTATTCTTGATTCAAAGATGATCTAATTTGGAAGGGTCCCCGCTCCGGTCTTTATCCTAAAGAAAGGGGTGGGTACATGACTAGGTCCTGCCCTAAGGGTGGGACCAGGAAGGGGGGTAGTTACGCCCCTCTCCCCTGCCGGGCTTTCCCCAGGCCAGGGCTGTCGCCCCTGGAACTGGTTCCAACCGGCAGATGCGTAGTGAGCACCGGGGTGCCACTCCGCAGTCACCTTCTCGCCAAAGCCCTACCTGCCCAGAATACACAAACCCTGTCTGGGACGGTGCGAACAGCGCCCTCGACAGGAAACCCTTTGTCCAAGTGCTCCTCGCTGGAAGGACTCCCAGCAGCAGGAGGTCAGACTTGTGTCTGTGGTGGCAGCATCCATTTTGTGGAGCTGAGGCTTCAGTTAACTTTAACCGGGGTTCACAGTTACGTACATGTCGTGTCCCTCTAGAAGGGTGGGATACTAACCTCATCGCCAGAGTTGGTGAGAGGGCAGCACCCCGATTCGTATGACACCTTACTCGACATGTCTTGATAACGCGATACCGGAGTTACCGATATGGTACGCGTTATCATGGAACAGCTATTGGGGCTTGATTCCGCAAGCTGCCGCCGGGCTCGGCTCGGGCCTGAACCTAGCTCACACGAGCCCACGCACTCTGCCTTCAGGATTGATAAGGCCTGCCATAGGAGTGACTGATAGTGACTCGGGTGTCCATTGTATGGTTAGATATAGGGCTACTATACCTAAAGCGAAGGGTGGTTACACGTCTTCGCCCCAGCTGTCGTGCAGCCAGTTGTGTCAAATTTAAGAGGCCAGCCAGGGGTGGCATAATACATGCTGCAGCCCCTGGCGGCCCTGGGTACACCTATGCCCTGCGTTACGGGGTCTGATAAGGTGGCCCAGTACCAATTGGTAAATGCACCTAGGGTACATATCGTAATTTAGAAAGAGAACAGCCAGGCTGTGGGTCTGATTAGCAGGCCCACAGCCAGAGAAAGTCGTAAACCAGTGAAACAAAAGCAAAAAAATCTGGGTGATCATAGGATTGCAGACCCTACTCTCCTACATGACCCCCCCCCAAACGTCGGAACAATAAGCTAACCTTGACCAGGTGAGTCTTCTTGTTCTAAGTGGAAATATCTGGAGAGCCCATCGGCATTGCCATGATCAGTACCAGGTCTATGTTCCACTGTAAAGTCCATCCCCTGTAGGGAAATGGACCACCTTAGCAGTTTGGGGTTTTCACCCTTCATCTGATTTAGCCACAAGAGGGGCTTATGGTCGGTCTGAATCTTGAAGTGAGTGCCAAACAAGTATGGCCTCAGCTTCTTCAGGGCCCAAACCACAGCAAAGGCCTCCCTCTCAATAGCTGACCAATTCTTCTCTCTAGGGGTCAGCCTTCTACTTATAAAAGCAATGGGCTGGTCTTGACCATCAAAATTCAGTTGAGAAAGAACAGCTCCCACACCCAACTCAGAAGCATCTGTTTGGACAATGAATGGTTTGGAGTAGTCCGGACTCTTGAGGATAGGCGCCGTGCACATGGCCTGCTTTAGGTCATCGAATGCTTTTTGACAGCTCGCTGTCCACTGAACCTTTTTTGGCATTTTCTTGCTTGTCAGTTCGTTTAATGGTGTCACGATGGAACCATAGTTCCTGACAAACTTCCGGTAGTATCCAGTCAGGCCCAAGAAAGCTCGGACCTGAGTCTGGGTGGTTGGAGGAGCCCAGTCCCTGATTGACTGTATTTTGCTCTCCAGTGGCTGAACCTGGCCTCCACCTACAAGGTGGCCCAGGTATACAACCTGTGTCTGCCCTATCTGGCACTTGGTGGCCTTGATAGTGAGACCTGCTGCTTGCAGTGCCTCTAACGTCTTCCGCAGGTGGACCAGGTGATCCTCCCAGGTGGAGCTAAAGACAGCGATATCGTCAAGATACGCCGCACAGAAGTCATCCAGCCCAGTAAGGACTTGATTCACCAACCGTTGGAAGGTGGCAGGTGCATTTTTCAGACCAAAGGGCATCACCACGAACTGATAATGCCCACTAGGGGTTGAAAATGCGGTTTTAGGCTTGGCGTCCTCAGCTAACCTGATTTGCCAATACCCAGCGGTCAGGTCAAACGTACTTAAGTAGTTGGCCGAAGCCAATCTATCGATAAGCTCGTCTGCCCTTGGTATTGGGTGGGCGTCAGTCTTAGTGACTGCATTGAGACCCCTGTAGTCTACGCAAAACCTCATCTCTCTCTTACCACCCTGGGTGTGAGGTTTCGGCACTAGAACTACGGGACTAGCCCAAGGGCTATCTGAGGGTTCAATGACTCCCAGCTCCAACATTTTCTGCACTTCACTCTTGATGCAGTCTCTAACGTGATCAGGCTGCCGGTAGATTTTACTCTTTACGGGCAAGCTGTCACCAGTGTCAACCTCATGGGTGCACCAATCGGTCTGGCTGGGTGTTAGAGAAAACATATGTCTGAACGACTGAAGAACCTGTTTACAGTCGCTCTGTTGATGTTCGGAGAGGCTGCCACAAAAGACAACACCATCTACCGATCCATCGTCAGGGTTCTGAGTGAGCAGGTCGGGGAGAGGGTCACTCTCTTCTTCCTGTCCCTCATCTAGGGCCATGAGCAAACTCATGTCCTTCCTGTCGACATATGCCTTGAGCCTGTTGACATGAAGCACCCTGTGGGGGCTCCGGGGAGTTCCCAGGTCGACCAGGTAGGTGACCTCTCCCTTTTTCTCCAGGATGGTGTAGGGCCCGGACCATTTGTCCTTGAGCGCTGCTGGGGCCACTGGCTCCAACACCCACACCTTCTGTCCGGGCTGGTAAACAGTCAAGACAGCCTTTTGGTCATGCCAAGCTTTTTGGAGTTCTTGGCTGGCCTTAAGGTTTTCAGATGCCTTTTCCATGTATTCAGCCATCCGCGAGCGGAGGCCAAGCACATAGTCCACTATGTTGGTTGCAGGCTTTTTGAGAGGTCTCTCCCATCCTTCCTTCACCAAACACAGGGGTCCCCTTACAGGATGCCCGTACAAAAGTTCAAAAGGGCTGTAGCCAACCCCCTTCTGTGGGACTTCTCTGTAGGCGAACAAGAGGCAGGGGATCAGGACGTCCCATCTACGCCGAAGCTTTTCCGGTAGTCCATGAATCATCCCTTTTAGGGTCCTGTTGAATCTCTCAACAAGCCCATTGCATTGTGGGTGATAGGGTGTAGTGAACTTGTAGTTAACACCACATTCCTTCCACATAGCAGTTAAGTAGCTCGACATAAAGTTTGCACCTCTGTCGGAGACGACCTCCTTAGGGAAGCCCACTCTGGAGAACACTCCAACTAGGGCTCTTGCCACAACAGGGGCTGTAGTGGTCCTAAGGGGAATAGCTTCAGGATACCTGGTGGCATGATCCACTACCACCAGTATAAACTTGTGCCCTGATGCTGTTGGTGGTTCCATGGGACCGACGATGTCGATCCCCACCCGTTCAAAGGGTACCCCCACCACAGGCAGTGGTATAAGGGGGGCCTTTGTCGTGCCACCTGACTTACCACTGGCTTGGCAAGTGACACAGGAGCGGCAAAACTCCTTGGTATCTTCGTTCATGTGAGGCCAGTGAAAGTGTGAGACGAGCCTGTCCCACGTTTTCGTCTGGCCCAAGTGACCTGCTAAGGGAATCTCGTGGGCCAAGGTAAGTAGGAAACCACGCTGAGACAAGGGTACAACCAGCCTCCTGGTCATGCCAGGCTTGGGGTCTCTTGACTCAGTGTACAGGAGTCCATCTTCCCAGTATACCTTGTGGGTACCTGTGGCGTTCCCAGCAGCCTCAGCAGCAGCCTGCTGTCTGAGGGGTTCAAGAGAAGGGCAGTCTAACTGGTCCTTCCCTTCAGGGTCCCTCTGAACCCAAGAATTCAACTTGATCAAGTTCGAATTCCCTAGGCTCAGTTTCCCGCAATTCCTGTAGCTCAGCCTCCTCTGAGACTTGATCCTCGACCTGGGGCAAGGGGGAAGGCGCAGCCTTAACCCTACTGCTCTTTTTCTTGGGAGGTGTCTGGTCCGTTGTTCCAGGATCCAGCACCTGTTCAGTGGGGCATTTCCTGACCTGTGACCTAGTCACAGCGAACACATGTGCTGGCAAACCTAACATTTCCATGTGAGTCCGGTGCTCCACTTCTGACCATTGTGACGACTCCAAATCATTGCCCAACAAACAATCCACTGGGAGGTCTGGACTAACTACAACCTTCTTTTGGCCAGTTACCCCTCCCCAGGAGAAAGCTACAATTGCCATACTGTGATTGGTAGTGACATTGCTTGCATTGGTCACCAGGAATTCTGTACCTGGCATGATCTGTCCAGGGTCCACAAAGTTAGGCGTCACCATGGTGACGCTGGCACAAGTGTCCCTATAGGCCTGAGCCATCTTTCCATTTATGAAAGGCGTCTGTCGGTATTTGCCCAAAGAATTGGGGCTTACGTCAGGGGACACGTCCACGTCCCCTGTACTGACAAGGACAGCCTGAGTGAGTGTGCCAACTAAGTTGTCACGCCCCTCAGAACCCAGGGTTAACCCTACTAAACCCTTGGGAGGCGCACTACCACTGCTGACTGTACTAGGGGGCACAGGTGCCTTAGGGGCTGCAGTGGCAGGAGTCTGCCCTCCTCCTTTCTTGGTGCACTCACTAAACCAGTGAGATTTACTTTTACAGTACTGGCACCATCTTTTGGATTGGCCTTCTTTCTTCTTTTGGGGAGCCTGACCCCCACCCTCTTTGGGTTGTTGGGGACCTGTCGAAGACTTCTGGTCATTTTGTTCCCCCTTAGAATCTTTACCCTTCTGGTCTGCTTTCTTCTGACCACCTTGATTCTGGCCCTGGTTCTGTTTGACTCTCGTACGAACCCATCTGTCTGCCTTCTTTCCCAATTCTTGGGGAGAGGTCAGATCCGAGTCGACAAGATGCTGATGCAACAACTGGTTCTGACAATTGTTTAAAATTTGTTCTCTCATCATCAAATTATACAATCCTTCGTAATCAGTAACCTTACTGCCCAGCAACCAGCCCTCAAAAGCCTTAGTGGCACAATCGACAAAATCAGACCAATCTTGAGACTGCGTTTTCTGGGTATCCCTGAACAGCACCCTGTACTGCTCAGTGGTTAGGCCGAACCCTTCAACGAGTGTATTTTTCAAGACTTGGTAATCGTTCGCATCCTCTACCCTTGTGGTGAGGAGCTTGTCTCTTCCTTTTCCTTCAAAGGAGAGCCACAAGATAGCTGCCCACTGACTCTGGGGAACGCCCTGCACAGTGCAGGCCCTCTCCAAAGCAGTAATCCATTTGTGGATGTCGTCCCCTTGTTTAAAGGGGGGCACTATCTTCCCAAGGTGTTTCGTATCGAAACTCTTTTCCCTATTGCTAGGTACATTGCTGCCACCAGTGGGGACTACCCCACTTAACTGTTGCTCTCTTGCAAAGGCAAGCCTCTCTTTGGCCAGGGCAAGTTCTTCCCTTTCGATCCTTAGATTAGCTGCCCTTTCCTTAGCTTCGTACACTCTCCTCTGAGGGGACGTCATCCCTCTCTGAGACGAGTTGTGAGAGCCATTGGTTTGAAGGGATCTGCCAGAGCCTCTCGACAGAGATCTGGCTCGTCCATTCCCAATGTTAAGCTGACCTGATAGTGGCCCCAGGGGTCCCCCAGTACCGCTATCATGTTTGCTTAAGTTGGACCTGCTTAGTCTGACGACTTCTACCTGTCCCTTATCTGCCTCATCCCCAGAGAGATCCTCATCCTCATCTTCCTCCCCATCTTCGTTTTCAGTTGCGAGGTGGATGAGGTCAGGATCGTCTCGGGTTCCCTCGAGGGGAGGCATGTCTCCTTCTGGATTAGAATGGCTAAGAAGCTTCTCAGCCTTTCTGGCATCATAAGTCTCGAGGAGACCAATCAGAAAGGAGGTGGTGGGGTTAGCCCCTTGCTTAATCTTCCTAGAGGTACATACTTGTCGTAACTCATGGAAGTTAAGCGCAGTATATCTTGAAGGGATGACCTGTGGAGGGTCAACTGACACAAGGGGAGACTCGGAGTTTCCTCCTTTGTCCGACATACTGCTTCTAGTGTGGCGTAAGTGATGCACCTACCTACACTATGTGTTTCCCTACTGTTCCCTTGCTAAGAGTTGCAGCCAAGGTGTGCTAAGCCTTGAGGAGCTACAACAGCTGGTTCAGTAGAACTCAGAGTATTCTAAGCTTTAGTTATATGTACTAACAGTACTTATGCGATCTTTCAACAAGATATTCTTAGGATACGTGTGGTAAAACAACAGCAAGCTCAAATCCCACCGCTGCCACCAATGTGAGAAGTTGGCCCGATATGCAACGTTCGCTATTCTAGCGACCGCTATGTATCGTTCCAACGACCCTTATGGTGTCTGGTTGTAAGTCAACCTATAGACCAGCTATCCTAGTAGCGTGGATACGAGCAGTCTAAGGCTAAAGACTCGAGAGGGCGTGTTAAGCCAGCTGTTTACCACACATGTACCCCTTGAACACCCAGTGAAAGGACACCACACAAGTGTTATGAAAATAAACAGGATATTTATTAAGAATCACAACAGCCCTGTACTCTTTATGAGGACAGGGTACTAAGCACAAACCAAATCTCTTTAGCAAATACTTCAAGTGCACAATTAAAACAAGTGTCCGAGGACACGGAAAGGTTAAGGTCTCGGGCGGACCCGATAAGGCAAGTCGGAAGCGAGGGACTCGGGACCCTAGAGTAAGGAGGCTATGCAGGCACCGAAATGCCGAGTTACCTAGCCACGAGGGCTGCGGCTGCACAAGTCTTACAGGCGTCGGGGTCTTCGCTGACGAGCCAGGAGCCGGAAGAAAGGAGTTGCTGGCCGGCGACCAGTGCTGAATAGTTCGTAGAGATCCAAGCCTGGATCGGAGATTGATGAAACCTGAAAGCAGAGGGGACCAAGTTCGTACTACTAGCCAGTAGTCAGAGGGTACCAGGAAGGCACCGGTTGGCCGTCACCTCGACTAGGTGAGTGGGTGACGCTAGGCTCTGCAGTCTCACGGACCAGGAGGCGTTGTCGGCGACCACGGTGGAGGTGCGAGCTGTCCCACGAAGGATGATGCTGTTGGCGTCGCTGGGCCCAGGATGGGGCAACAAGCCTTGGCAGATCTCAGGGCCACGGGGTGGGCCTAAGATGGCGTCTTGAGTGGACCAGGAGGGTCCGGGGTGCTTCTCGCAAAGATGGAAGCAAGGGCCAGTCTGGAGCAACCAGGCCAGCAGTGATGATTCTCGGATGTCGTCACAGAAGGGCACAAGCCAGCGGCGAGTGACCAGACAACGGGCTGAGCAGCGAGCAGAAGGGCCCCACGCAGATCGTGGAGATGCTGGGAGACTGCACTTCGGTGCTAGAGCGGCTCAGGGTCGGGGTTTCTCGGACCCCAGAGCACTCACCAGAGAGTTACCTCGATGGTCGTGCTGGTTTTTAAGAGCGTGCAGGTTCTGATGATGGCCGGTCCCTCGAGGTCTCGTCGCACCCACAGATCACAGCTGAGCTGATGGCGTGGGTAGAGGTCAGAGGTGCCAGGGAAGCCGGTTCTCGTCGAGCTGGGCCGTCGGATCCTTGAGGAAGGACTTGCAGCAAACCGCAGAGTTCTTAGTTGGTGCCCGCTGATGCAGGGTGACTACTCCTTAGCCACAAGGGAGAAATCTTGAGAAGAGTCTTGAAGTCCTTTCGTAGAAAGTATTCTTGATTCAAAGATGATCTAATTTGGAAGGGTCCCCGCTCCGGTCTTTATCCTAAAGAAAGGGGTGGGTACATGACTAGGTCCTGCCCTAAGGGTGGGACCAGGAAGGGGGGTAGTTACGCCCCTCTCCCCTGCCGGGCTTTCCCCAGGCCAGGGCTGTCGCCCCTGGAACTGGTTCCAACCGGCAGATGCGTAGTGAGCACCGGGGTGCCACTCCGCAGTCACCTTCTCGCCAAAGCCCTACCTACCCAGAATACACAAACCCTGTCTGGGACGGTGCGAACAGCGCCCTCGACAGGAAACCCTTTGTCCAAGTGCTCCTCGCTGGAAGGACTCCCAGCAGCAGGAGGTCAGACTTGTGTCTGTGGTGGCAGCATCCATTTTGTGGAGCTGAGGCTTCAGTTAACTTTAACCGGGGTTCACAGTTACGTACATGTCGTGTCCCTCTAGAAGGGTGGGATACTAACCTCATCGCCAGAGTTGGTGAGAGGGCAGCACCCCGATTCGTATGACACCTTACTCGACATGTCTTGATAACGCGATACCGGAGTTACCGATATGGTACGCGTTATCATGGAACAGCTATTGGGGCTTGATTCCGCAAGCTGCCGCCGGGCTCGGCTCGGGCCTGAACCTAGCTCACACGAGCCCACGCACTCTGCCTTCAGGATTGATAAGGCCTGCCATAGGAGTGACTGATAGTGACTCGGGTGTCCATTGTATGGTTAGATATAGGGCTACTATACCTAAAGCGAAGGGTGGTTACACGTCTTCGCCCCAGCTGTCGTGCAGCCAGTTGTGTCAAATTTAAGAGGCCAGCCAGGGGTGGCATAATACATGCTGCAGCCCCTGGCGGCCCTGGGTACACCTATGCCCTGCGTTACGGGGTCTGATAAGGTGGCCCAGTACCAATTGGTAAATGCACCTAGGGTACATATCGTAATTTAGAAAGAGAACAGCCAGGCTGTGGGTCTGATTAGCAGGCCCACAGCCAGAGAAAGTCGTAAACCAGTGAAACAAAAGCAAAAAAATCTGGGTGATCATAGGATTGCAGACCCTACTCTCCTACAGGTCCCATGGCTGGTAGACCCAGTTGTACACTACCCTCCCTCTTGCATCTTTGTGATTTACATCATCGTTAGTTCCTTCACCTCGTGGAGGAACCCAGTAAGGGGCAGCCTCTCGTATCGGCATCATGGCGTTAGATCGCTCAGTTTGTGGTTCGGTTGCTACGGATGTCGTGGGCTTAGCTCCCGATTCTTGTTCAGTGAGGTGGCGGAAAACCTCAAGCGTACGCATAAGGAGGTCCGTCACATCACACTCACCCTCATCCCCGATATCGACCTTCCGGTACAGAGTCGTTAGGCTCTCGGGACCTTTGTCTCGATATCGGTCCTCGTATGCGTTCAAGACATGATAACACAGTCGTACGGTAAAATGTCATCTGTGACTCCCTGTATACGAGTTGAACATATCCGTGATGTACTCTTCATCTTCCTTTCTTTCTACCAATGTCCTTGCTATCTTGTCAATCCCTGCTCGCTCATCTTGGCTTAATCTCTTTGTTCTTGCAGAACCAGCCCTTCGGGTCTCAGGGTCGCCTAACGTTGTCGTTTGTGTAGTATCTAATACAAGGAGTTCGGCTGGCACAGAGGTCATGGGGGCCGAAGCTGTGACGCTACTCTCGTTTGTGCCTGGGGGTAGTGGGTGCTGTGCTAAGGGTTGGGAAGGGGCGTATGGAGGGGGCATATAGATGATCGGAGGTCCTAACAAAAGATCATCGTTGGCTCGTTGTTTCAAGGGCAATTCAGGATAGAGCGTAGGGGGCGTTCTAACCGGACACTGGTTTGATGTTTCTATCTCTGGTTTCTGGTTGGCTTCCTCTCTTTCCTTAATCTCTTCTGCTAGTTTCTTAGCAGCTAGGTGGGCTGCCTTTCGCAGCTCTTTTCCCAACCTACTCTCATTTCTCTTCTTACGCTGTTCGGTTTCTTTGCGCCACATGCCGAAACTATCGAGCATAGTGGGCGTTGTCTTGTGCTTCCCAAGGGCTGTTTCTAGCGCGCTCATTTTATCATCATCGAAGGATCCTGTCAGTGGCCGCTGACTTTCTCGATCCTTTTTCGTATATTTATGCCACAGCTTGCTATATGCTATAGCGGTCAATCCATGCTTCATGAACATGTCCTTATTAGGGGTGCCTTCCGGTGGAGCCGGATGGTTCATCTCTAATAAGCGGTCCGGGCTAAACAGGCTACCAATCAGTGGGGAGAAGACAGGCATGACGGATTACAATAGGGACAAAAAGTCTGCACTACCTATCTTATCACTGCGTGCAAAGACTAGACAGAATATTTCTATTCTTCGTTGTTTGCAGGCAGTGAATACCTCAAGAACCAATATCGAACAGTCAATGTTCGGTCAATCAAACAATCAATGGGGAGAATAAGTAGGCACGACGGGTTACAACGGGGACAAAAGTCTGCGTTACCTACCCTTTCACTACCTGCAAAGAGAGAACCTGTTCTTTCCTGTTTGCAGACAGAGAATCTCCAGAAAACAATCCGCGAACAGTAGTTTGGGTTCAAACAATCAATCAGTGGGGGAGAAAAGATAGGCACGACGGATTACAATGGGGACAAAAGTCTGCGTTACCTATCCTTCACTACTTGCAAAGGGAGAGCCTGTTGTTTCTCCGTTTGCAGACAGTGAATCTCCAAACAAATCAATCAAAAGAGTAATACTAGTATTTTCAAAACAAATCAAACAATCATTTCGCAATTCGTCGTGTTTACACGACCTTACCCGGACCGCATGGACAGTTTCTTGTCTTCCGAATCCAGCGCCCGATCGTCCTCTATTCTTTGTGATCCTCGCGGCACTCCTGATGGTTCCCAGTCAGGACCGTAGATCACTCGAGAGAGGTCTGTTCGGAACCAGTGAAGTTCGGATGATCGGCTGTCAGACGAGGGTCTATTGGACAGGAGCTCTCCCGATCGTTGCAGTCGTTCATTCTGTCGTCGGGACCTCTCCCACTGGATCCACGAGTCGCTGATAGGCCCCAGGTTGGGCGCCAATTGTGGAAAAAGGTAGGGCTGTTGACCTTTTTCAGAGTTGCCCGGCGTTAACCGCCTCTATACCCACTCAAGTTACCAAACAAAGAGGCAGGCGCTGGAGACTGGAAGGCAGGAAACAGAAGTTTTATTCCGACGGAGCAGAACACATCAAATCAGACAACAGGGTATCTTCTCGAGGTGCTCTAACCGCATCTCCGAGGCCTGGCCTCTTATACACGAGTTTATTGTTTTATTACGTCAAACACATCTCTGTCACTACTTTGATGTAAGGAAAGACATCCTCGGAATCCCCGCTTCAGGCCCGTTCCCACACACATTTACAGTTGAAGTCCCCACCCCGGTCACAACAGGTGATGATTATCGCTCAGCTGAACATTCCGCCGATTCACGGAATGTGTGAGGTCGATCGGATCTCATGGGGTGGGGGCTTTGATCAACTCATGGATCCTTTGATGGGGGAAGCTTCCTACTGTACAGGAGGGGGGGCAGTAACAGTATCCGCAGGGCCAGGTGGCGGCCTGGGAACGAGTAAGACAAACGGGCACAAAGGAAAGGGGGTTGTATCAAAGGATCCGGGACCATGAAAGGAATGGAGGGAGGTGTCGCGCTGGGAACAGGATGGGGTTCCGAGGCAGAGCTGCGTGGAAGAGGGGTTTATGACCCAAGGCATGTGAGAGTGGGGGCTGTCAGCGTGCGGAGGATGCTTTGCGAGGTCAGGAGAGAGAGAGAGAGACGCGCTGGCTATCAACGACGGGCAGAGAGGCCATGGTACTCAAAATGGCTGCCACTTACGCGCATGAATGGGCTCGAAAAGGGGGCAAGATGGCGCCGATAATGTTGATGCTGCAGCTTAAGTTTTAACAGCCGAGCCAGCCCTGACCCTCCGGATGCTGTCGGTACCCGCTGAACTAAGGAGCGCCGCTGCCTGTGGAAAGGAGACCGGGAGGGAGGAGGAGGCCCGGGAAAGAGAACTTTAGCCCGCAGCCGCATGGCCTAGCCAGACCCCACCGGGGAAAGCCAGAGCGTAACCCCCTGGGAATCGGGGGCCGAGGAACAAAGGCCACCAGTGGACAGCAGCGGAGCAGCGTGATACCAGAAAGGTCGGAGGGGCGAGAACTCCTGGTGGCCCAGTTCCACACGTGGTGGGGGGCCCCACTGTGCCCCGGAAACGCAGACACACAGCCACTCCACTAAGCAAGCCCGTGCACTCACGCCATGTCGGGGAGCCAGAGACGGGGCGGTCGCACTATACCGGAGATGTTAGTAAAGGGACCCGCCAAGGGTGAGAGGAGTCCGTCAGGAGCAGCACAGGTCAAAGCCTCGACCGAGCGGGAGGAAGAGTTCACCCCAATCACCAAGGCCGTTATGAAATCGCTCTTTCAATCACTGCGAGACGACATCCAGACACTTCGGCAAGACAAGGCAAGTGAACATCGGGAACTGCGGCGCGACGTGGACGGCCTGGGAGAAAGAGTAGCAGCAGTCAAAGACGTGGAGCAGTCGTGATGCGGGGAGGTGGTACGCCTACAACAGGAGGTGCTGCGGTTGCAGGAGCAACAACTAGACTTGCAGGCCCACGCGGAGGACCTTGAAAACCACTCTTGGAGGAATAATATGAGGGTCCAAGGCGTGCCATCTAAAGCGGAAGAGAACGATATCACTGCCTACCTGCACGGCCTCTTTAGGGACATACTGGGGGAGAGCGCGGACTTTGCCATTCGCATTGACAGGGCACATAGGGTGGGCCTTGCGCGCCGATGGCCGCTCTACCTCCAGATATACTGGCGTTCCATCCCAACTTCCTGCTGAAGGAGCGCATCATGCGGGAAGCACGCCGGAAACAACCGCTCCGCTACCAAGGGCACCCAGTGGCGCTATTTCAAGACCTTTCGGCGATCACCTTGCAGAAAAGAAGGTCCTTCAAAGTGGCTACGGCCTTCCTACAGGACAAAGGAATCCAATACTCTTGGAGCCACCCCTTCCATCTCGTCGTCAAGTGGAACGGAGTCCTACAGCAACTACGATCCTTGAAGGACACTTGTGCCCTTTTGGGAATTGACCTGGCAGACGATTGTGCAAGCAACCCGGGCGGAGATGACTCATCACAGAGGGGGCCCTCCCGATCAGCAGGAGAGGGCTGGCAGCGCGTACGGCGAAAGAGGTCGCCTAAAGCTGTCCACAAGCCGGACCCAGCCTTGGTGGCACAGGAGCGAGAAGCCGCCATCCAGGAGGTCTCCAAGGATACTACGGCCTCGGAACACGAATCTTCCTTGAACTGAATGTAAGGGGGAGGGGGTTGTCCTTTCTTTAGCCTTCTTCTTTAGCGGGTCTGTGGGGGGCTGATGGGGGGCTGCAAAGGTCGCCGGTGCCACGTTTCCCAATACTGACCTGACCTATGGGCCTGCACGAACTTGTGACTCGTCCAGGACAATATTGTTCTTCGGGGAGTTGCCAGTTGGGGTTAGGGGGGAGCCGGGTGGGAGTTGGGGAGGGGTCGGGGGGGAGTCCAGAGCTCAATTCTTGCACACACACAATGGTCATGCCTCAACACTACCTGGAAGTCGCCAACAGGAGGGGATTCTTCCCCCCCATTGCCATGGGTCATTTGCCAGATGTCATAGCCTCATTCCACTACCTCACACACCAAGATGCCTAACACCTTTAAAGTACTGACACTAAACGTGAGGGGGCTCAACAACTCGGTTAACAGACGAGCGATCCTCTCTTCTTTGGAAAACACACACGCAGATATTTGCCTCCTCCAGGAGACGCACCTGCTGGCTCGGGACTGTCACAGGCTTCACTCGCGAGCGTTCCCGGGACAATACTTCTCCTGCGGGACCACCAAAACTGCTGGGGTAGCACTCCTAGTAGCGAGACACTTCAAAGGGGAAGTCCTCCACAAAATAGCAGAGCTGAGGGGCAGGCTCCTGGCGTACCGCGTTGTCCTGGGGGAGTGACCTTCACAATAGGCTCTTTGTACAGTCCCAATGAGGGTCAGGAGCAATTCCTACACACTGCCCTCCCAGAAATAGCGGTGACTTCGGACAGACACATTATAATTAAGCATGGGCGAATTTTGCGAATCCGCGATCCACGAATTTGTGGATTTGTGAATTTGCGATCCACAAAATTCGTGAATTCGTGCGAATTTGCGGATTTTTCTATTTTTGCGTGTTCGCGGGGCGCTTTGCGTGTTCACGGGTGTTCGCGGGGCGCTTTGCGTGTTCGCGGGTTTTTTTTGCCTCGTTAATCACTGCCACCCTCTCGTTTTTATGCCCTTCTGCCCTCTGTACCACTCGATTCTGTGCCCTTCTGCCCTCTGCCCCACTCCTTTTTTGTCCCCTTCTGCCCTCTGTCCCACTTTTGTGCCCTTCTGCCCTCAGCCCCACTTAGAATGGCGCCGGCAAGCTGCCAGCGCCATTCTAAAATAGCTACAAAGAGCTTCAACAGGAAGCACTAATAGATAAAGTAAATCAGGTGCCCGAGTTGAAGGTCAAATTAAGTTACACCATCATTAATCACCCCAAGTTTGAGGTGATTAATGATTGTGCAACTGAATTTGAGCTTCAACTCGAGCACCTGCTTTATTTTATCTATTAGAGGTTCCTGTTGAAGCTGACTTTTGTAACTATTTTAGAATGGCTGTGGCAACTTGCCGGCGCCATTCTAAAAGAGTTACAAAAGTCAGCTTGAACTTTTGACCCAATCCGTTCCGCTAGCGGATTTTGCGGGAAATTCGCGAATCTCGCGGATTGAGAATTTACCGAAAATCTGCAAAATCCGCGAGCGGAACGAATTTTCCGCCCATGCTTAATTATAATAGGCGGGGATTTAAATATCGTGTTTGATGCAACCTTTGATCGGTCTAATCCACGTACCTACCATGCTGGAATACTCTCTACCACATGCACTGATAGGCTACGGGACCTTGACTTACATGGTCTGTGGTGACAGCGGCACCCCAGGGAAAGGGAATACCCTTACCACTCCGCCGCACCCAAATCGTACGCACCCATAGACCACTTCTTAGTGTCGAGCCTGGTGAGTTCTCTCACCTCCTCGGTAGACATAGGAGTCATATCATTGTCGGATCACGCCCCGGTCTCCATGACTGTCACCACCCCGCCCTCTCTCCCATCTCCTAGAGTATGGCGACTCCACAACACGCTTTTACACAGACAGGATGTGGTAAAACAGGTTCAGGAATCCATACAGGACTTCCTACAGCACAATGCTAACTCGGACACCACTCTAGCGACCCAATGGGCCGCATTGAAGGCAGTCCTTCGGGGGGAGTTCATTGAAATTTCCTCAGCCGACAACCGAATGCGACAAGAAAAAAGAGAGGAACTCACTTTGAAAGTGCAGGAACTCGAACGCATGCACCAATGGACAAGGGCCCGAGAGTCTGGAAACAACTTAAGGTAGCACGGGGTCACCTTGCAGCTCTAGATACTGACCGTGCGGAATATGCGGCACTGAGACTGAAGCATGCCTATTACACCGGTGGGAATCGGTGTGGGCGGTTACTGGCCAATTGGCTCAGAATAGTGCGACATCATCAGAAAGTGAATGAAATCACTCGCACTGATGGGTCTATCGTGTCAGAGGATGCGCAAATAGCGGAGACGTTCTGAGACTTTTATGCTGAACTCTATGAGGGGATGCCTCCGAATGTCACTGCCGCAACACAGTACTTGGATTCGGTTATACTCCCATCTCTGGCACTGGAACAATCGGAATGGCTAGAGAGGGACATCCGCATTGAGGAGGTAGTCGCTGCAATTGCACGCCTCAAAGCGGGGAAAGCACCTGGGCCAGACGGCTACTCCTCTTCCTTTTACAAGACCTTCTGCACCACCCTGGCACCGTTGCTCACCCGCCTATTTAATTTGTTCGCTGATCCAGGGGCTATCCCACCGGATCTCCTGCGTGTCTCCATCTCGGTCATCCCAAAACCAGGGAAGGACAGAGCTAAATGCGGGGCATTTCGCCGATATCCCTCCTTAATGTTGACCTCAAACTGTACACCAGCATACTCGCGACGCGTCTAGCCTCCCATCTGCCAGGCTTAGTAGACCCCGATCAAGCGGGATTTGTCCCTGACCGACAAACAGTCGACAACACAAAGAGAATAGTTCACCTGACCGAAAAAGCCTCCCGAATACCTGGGGAATACATGATATTGGCGGTTGACGCTGAGAAAGCGTTCAACCGCGTTCACTGGCCCTACCTGGAAATGGTACTGGATAGGGGAGAAGTTTCGGACCCTAATTTTCAACTGCTACAATGCGCCCTCTGCAGTGGTGAGAGTTAATGGCTACACATCGTCCACGTTTCCCATCGAGAGAGGGACGAGGCAGGGGTGCCCATTGTCGCCACTCCTCTTCGCCCTATATATGGAACCCCTCGCCTATCGGATTCAGCACCGTCAGGATGCTCTTGGCATTAAATTCGGTGGCGATCTTCATACCATCAGTCTTTATACGGATGATGTCCTACTTACCCTGGACCATTCGCGTTCAGCGTTACCGGCGTGTGTTACTGAACTTGAGGCGTTTGCTATGGTGTCCGGATTCAAGATGAACACGGACAAATCTATAGCATTGGACCTGTCCCTTAAAGCCCCGACACAAGCTTATCTAAGGACCCTTCTCTCCGTTCAATGGGCTACAGATTCGGTCCCATACTTGGGAATTCAGCTCGCTCCGACCCTGGCCAGGATGGCCACTGCCAACTACACTACTCTACGCACTCGCATTCAAGGAGAGGTGGACCGGTGGAGACATCTTCCCCTATCTTGGTTAGGTCGCATTGCGGTAGTCAAGAAGACCGTCCTGCCACAAATCTTATACCTCTTTCGTGCCCTTCCACTTCGGCCTCCAACAGGTTGGGTACGGGAAACCCAATCGGACTTAGCCCAAATTTATCTGGCAAGGTCGGAAACCCAGGTTGAAGAGAACACTCGCTACCTTGGCCCCAGAGGAAGGAGGTTTAGGCATTCCTGATCTGTATAAATACTACCAAGCAGCGCAATTGCGCTATTTAGTAGAGTGGAGCAAGTGGGAGTCCGATAAACACTGGCTCCTTCAGGATCGGTCAGTGGCGGGGCGCCCGTTGCAGGAGATACCGTTTCTGCCAGGAGCTTATAGGCCGGCCAACCTCTATGCATCCTATATAACTCGGGTCCCCCTAGAGGTCTGGGATGCGACTAATACGCTTTATGGCTTGCTTACATTCCCTTGCCCACTCACACCCCTGGTGGATAACCCAGACTTCACGCCCGGCATGGATAAAGGGGTCTTTGCACACTGGAGACCGGCAGGTTGCCGCTTCCTGTATCATATATACAGCCCAGAGGGTGTGCTTCCTTTCCAGCTCTTCAAGCAGGAATATAACTTTTCTGAAACAGAACGCATGAGATATATGCATTTGCGTCACTGGGTGTTGCAGCCGCAAGTTCGAGAATCGGCTGATAGGAAATTCACTCTGTATGAACGATGGCTTTTGTCACGCACGTCCGATTCCAAGCTCATCTCAGACCTTTATAAACTGATTCAGACACCAACCACACACATCTACAATCCGGGCAGGGTACGATGAGAGAAAGAACTAGGTAGGCCCCTAAGCCACAAGGAATGGGGAAACATTGCATATAGGGCCCGACATTCAGCATACCACATGGGACTCACCGAGAGGTTCACAAAAATATCTACATACTGGTAGTACACCCCGAGAGGCTTTCCGAAATGGATCCTTCAAAGGATAAGCTCTGCTGGAGGGGTTGTGGGCATATCGGAACCTTGCTACACATCTTGTTGGAATGCCCACTCATCCAATCATACTGGGCACACATATTAGATGAAGTAGACGTATACTTCCAGACAGAAATACCCCGCTTTCCTGCTTATATTCTGCTGGGCCTTCCTAATGCATTAACCTACCCACTGCGCTCTCGTAGGGGCCGTCAAATGGCCATAGCCCTTGGGTCTGCTCTGCAGAACATCCTCACACACTGGCACACCACCAACGTCCCTACCACTACAGGCTGGCTGCACAGGATGTGGCATGTGTTGGGTATGGAAAAACTGTCTCTCACTGCAGCAGGGAAAGGGAGACCAATTTTAGGAACTCTGGCAGCCTTTTAGAGCCCTGTTGCTGACCGAATTCACGGAGATAACCCGTCCTAGATATCTCAGACTGTTGCGCCTTACGGTACCCATAGCTAAAGACTCTTGAGGTACTCGAGGCGAGAGACACTCAAGACTGAAATGAATGAGCTGTAGAGGGACTGTTGGAAGCTCTGGGGAAGGGGGAGGTTTTGGTGGGTGGGGTTGGGCTAAGGGTGGGGGGAAGTTTTTCTTGGGTTTTCTTGTTCTGATATCTTCTTGGTTCAGTGCATTTTCTCCCCCGACAGGATGGACATTGCTGTTATTACTAGTATTGCTTTGAACCTCACGCCCCCGCTGAGAATTAATACATGTACCTTGTATGGCTATAATACTTATTGTACTGTGTTGCACTGTCCTTCAGTAATAAAAAGATTTAAACCTAAAATGCACACAGGTTTGCACCATTCTACTACATGACACCAAACAGTCACAGGTGAAGTGCTTTCATTGTCACTAGTTGTGAGCATGTGGATATTTCATCTGTCTGAAAATTTCAAAGCAAGACGTTGTTTAATATGCAAGGCACTGCTCTGTCCTCTGTGACCTTTTTTACACACAAACTCTTCACGGTAACCTTTGCAGTTACAGCAGACTGTGCCACATGCCACAGTGTCCACTTTGAACATTTCTTTAAATAATTGCACACCTGTATAAAAATTATCGTAGTATAAATAGTGACCTTCATTAAAAAGTCCTCTCGCAAGTTCCCACACAATTTTTTCACTGGCTCCAAAAGTAGAAGGGCAACTAGGGAGGTCAATTGAACCCTACCAGTCTACACCCTAAAATTATACGCATCTCCAGGGGCACTATCACACAGTATATACTGCTTGATTCCAGATTGTGTTCTCTTGCTAGGAATGTATTGTCTGAAAAACAAACAGGTCTGGACCAGGACCAGAGAATCATCTACATGTATATCTTTCCTTGGAACATAGAACTCTGAGAAACAATCTATTAAATGGTCAAGGACTGGCCGAATCTTGAAGAGACGGTCACAATCAGGGTGATCTTGTGGCAATGCTGTAGCATTATCCACAAAATGCAGCATCTGTTATAGAAGCAAATACCAATCTCGACTTTTGGGTATTGGAAATATAGCTGTTGCCATCAACGGACTAGTAGACCAGTATAAAGACAGTGATGGCTTCCTTATCAATCGTATCAGCAAAATTAAACCTCAGATCTGCTTAATCTCATGAAGATCTGTAGGAATCTGAAATGCGGTACTCTGGTCCCTGAAAAAAGTCAGCATACAAATTAGTCAGCTCAATACTATCATCCAAAAACACATCAGCAATAAACAGCTGGAAGAAATTGATAGGCATAACGTTCTCTGTATTGAATCTACAGCTGACAACACCACTAAAGGCAGGCAAAACAGGCTGCATCATGATATAAAAATTGTAAATTGATACTTGTATAGCGCACTACTCACCCGCAAGTGTCTCAAGGCGCTTGTACGAATACCACGGTGGAACCCATCCTGGCTTTCCCTGTGAGGCGTCCACTTCTGGGCACCCCCAAGGTAGAGGCCAGGCATCCTTAGCGTTGTGGGGGCCGTTGTGGAGATTAAGCAAGCTATTGCCTAGAGTTGCAGAGTGGGACTCCATGATTGGAATAGGCACCAAGGTGAGAATTATCAGGTCTGTGGACTTTTTGGGCCCAGACCCGCCAAGGCGGGGAATTGAACCCTAGTTCCAGGCCAGACCTCTGCATCAGGGTCTGCCGCTCTAACCATTGAGCCACACTTCTCCACTGGAAAACCTTCCAACCCCTTACTGTAATCCAGCTTGCTCTTACTGCACTACTGGCATATCAGTGCCCTCCTATAACAGAGGCACTTCAGGGTCAATAATAAATGTGTTACTTACCTTTAACTGCAGTTATCCAGTATTGGTATCTTTCATGAATTCACATGCCTGAATCCTTCCCCATCGTCGGGATGGGAGTCCCCGGTACATAAATAAAGTAATGTCCAATTAGACATACAGAGTATTAGGCCAAAGGCCTCACATTAGCAACAAATCCAGGTAATTTTGTAATAAGGACCAAATTCTAGAGAGCAACCAATCAGCTGCCACCACCCTCTGGAGCCTTCCTGGAAGTGCTCTAGTCCCTCAGATTTTCGTAAGCATAGTGCTATATAGAGGAACAACTGAGAGTAATAGGTGAGCCCTTCCAAGGGAGGCGGGTCGGTTGCATGTGAATTTATGAAAGATACCTATACTGGATAACTGCAGTTACAGGTAAGTAACACATTTCTTATCGAGTATTAGGGTATCTTTCACAGATTCACATGCCTGAATCAGAGTAGAAAGCAATTATAAGCACATTTCCTTTTGCATATAGAAATTGAAGCATTAGTGAACAAATGCATGTATATATATATGCAT
>NW_028242475.1:0-31568 GCF_964263255.1 Lissotriton vulgaris | reverse complement strand
CTAACGTCTTCAGGTGAGACTGAGCTACACCTCTTTCCAGATGGTATGCTGTAAGTCACTCCATAGCAGACAATCTACAGGCATGGCAAAATTCACAGCTACCTACAGGGAATCTAAACCCTCCGCCACTCAAAGGGAGCCAGAGCCATTGGGTAGTGACTCTCACCATTGTCTGCTACCACCACCTGGTAGAAGGTATTGGGTATTTCCTGCTCTGAAGACGCCAGTTGACACTTGACAGTAATCATACTGGCTTCTGTGTCCCTCAGCACATCCACCCTCTGCCTATTGATGGCGGCCTAGAGCCTGTACTTGGAAGTATTAGAAGGCATGCAAGCTTTCGGCACAATCAAATTGTCACCCAAGGACACTAGGATAACCTTTGCTCTACCCCTCCTGCTAACTGGGACAGCCACCTCCCCAAGCACTAAACTGACCAGCCCTGGTATCTGCCCACCATTGGGTGGCTGTGCCCTCTTGTGACATTTGGCATCTCCCTTCATGTGCCCAAATCTATAGCACTCATAACACTCAAGGATGAATTTCCCTGACTTCTTGTCAGTAAACTCAATTTTCTTGTGGTCTGGTTGGGACAGGGTATCCTTCCCCTGAAAACTATTTGGGGAGCCTTTGAAGAGATCCAGTTTTCAAGTTTGTCTTCCCCATATATTTTCTGTTGGGGACCATGTCTTTCTATTTGCGGTATCCCCCTCAGATGCTTTCTTGTTTTCCTGGTGCTGAGCAAGTGTTCCACCTCCTGAGAAAGGCCCCTAAGTTCAGTGAGCTTACTATCTACTAGGTGTTGGTGCAGCTCTGTAAAACAATTGCTGAACATGTGCTCTATGGCAATCACATTGTGAAGTCCCTTGTAGTCATCCACACTGCCGCCCTTTACCCAATCATCCAGTGCCTTGCAAAAATTATTCACAAAAATCCACACAGGATGGGGGGGAGGTGGGGGGGCAAACACTGACTGTCCCTAAAATTCTGCCTAACTTCTCAGATGTCTGACCATATTTTATAACTAGTGTGTCCCTCATGAGTGGATACATCATTCTATCCCCCCTTTCCTAGGGCTAACAGTGCGTCCCTCTCATCAGTGGAAATGTGCCTTCAGAGACTGGCTTCCTAAGCATCCTAGGGAACAATGTGATTGTCCAAGACAGCCTCACAGGCCTCAAACCATTGGTTTGTGTCATCCCCCACAACACAATTAGGCACCAGATCCTTGGGAATGTGGAACATCCTGTCTCCATCGGGCACTGGGGTGATGCTGCCACCATTGTTGCTGGACCCTAGTGAATTGCTTGACTTTAAGGTCCAGCTTCATACGACTCACCTCATAAGCTAACCAGATTTGACTCTTTCCTCCAAGGCTCTGTCAGCCTTTTTGTCCTCTGCCAATTTCTTCTCCAGGGCCAATCTCCTCTCCTCCAAGAGTCCCTTGGCACCTGCATCCTCTGTCCAGAGTTTGGCCAGCTGCAGCCTGACCTCCTTTTCAGCCTTCCTGTCTGCCAGCTTCTCATGGGCAGGTTTTGGTAGGACACACTTCTCCTGCCCTAGTAGGGGGCTCCATTCCTGTGAACAAGTTATCCTCCTCCTCAAGATGCTAAAGATCAGGGCCTCCTACTCCCCCTCTAAGTCCTCATCCTCCTCCTCTTCCTCACATGGTATTCTTCTTCCTGATCCACTGGAGTGGACGGCATCCTTTTGACTTTCACAATGATTTGGATGACTACCTGAAGGTCCACCTTTATGGCCTTCCATCCCACATTCATCTACTTCTCATTGTAAAGCTTCAACAGCTCTGTCTTGCTGAGGTCATCCGCGCTAACCAGATCCATATCCATTTTAAGCAAGAAGGAGGCAAGGTAACTTAAATTTGGAAAACAGAAAAAATTTGCCAAATCAAGGACAATTACAAATAAATTGAATTTGATGTCAGATTTTGTTTTAGGGATTTTAGTGCTGCACACATCACTGAGTGGTATTGCACAAACACACGTACTGGATCCCTTCACTAAGCACCAGTGTAAGAAATTAGGTTTTTAATGGAGAGTGATGAATTCCCATCTAAAGCAAAAACCATAATACTTCTTAGGGTGAACAACAAAATTCAGTAAATTAACCTGTGCTTAACATTATGGTGGCTTATTTATTTATTTATTTATTTGATGATATTTATAGAGCGCGTGCAAATACCCGTAGGCTTAGAACAAAAACAGTCAGGCTTAATTTAGAGGCACTGTGTGAAGTATTTATACAGCACACAAACAGTCGTTTAGTGAAAATGCAAAAAAAGAAAAAGTCCACACTCATTTAGAAGAATAGAGTAACATTGAATAGATAAAATAATACCAACATTAATTAAATCCAATCAGTAGAACTGGAGTTATGAGATTCTAAAATTTTAGGTGAAAAATAGTACCTGAAATATCCATTTGCCAACTTAGGGTCTCTGGTCATGCGAAACTGGGGGAAATTTAAAAGTTAAGGCCGGCTGCTTTAGAGCGCAGTTCAGTTACAGTTACATGAGGTGGATTTCGCCCAGTCTCAGCTAACATTCAGAATTTTGAAGAAAGGTTCCTGAGAAGGTAAAGTTCAGCAGGGTAATGCAGCCAGTAGTGTCCGAGGAGGGGTCATCGTTATCGGGGACCCACTGGAAAAAGTTGCATTGGTTCTCAGGCTACTTTTTTGTGGACATTTTTCAAGTCTCAAGTCTCAGGTGTGTCGGAGAGGCACCTTTAGCACCACTCCCAAAGCTCCAGTACAGGTTGGGCACCACTTAAGGGTTAAGGATTCACTCCAGGCAGAGGACACATGCAGGGTTCAAGGTCCCAGGAGCTTGTTAAGTCCCTGTAGCTCACACAGGAGGCCAGCCAACTATCCCTTTGAGTCACTTTTGCAGACCTTGGATCAAGCAGCAAGGCAGGCCTGAATCAGCAGGGCAGTCCTCAGTGGGTACAAGGGAGGTTTCAAGCAGTGGGGCAGTTCTCTGGTAGCAGCAGAGCAGTCCTCTGAGGTACAAGGGAGGTTTCAAGCAGTGGGGCAGTTCTCTGGTAGCAGCAGAGCAGTCCTCTGAGGTACAACTCAGGCCTCAAGCAGCAGGGCAGTCCTTGTAAGTACAAGACAGTCCTTCTGGGGTTCTCCACAGGCCCAGGTGTGCACTTAAGAGTTGGTCTGAGTGTCTAATATTTATACCTGGTGGTATCCTTTGAAGTGGGGGAAACCTCTAGGCTATCTCCTCATCTGGTTTTGGAAATGTATTTCCCTCCCTTGCCCAGGTTACAAGTTGTCTAGGGTGACAAAAGGCTGGTGTCATGTTCCTTTGTGAGTTTGCTGGAAGCAGCCCTTTGAAATTAGAGTAGGACAAGCAACAGATCCGACCGACCCATCCTGGCAAGATGGCCCATCCTGCCATATCCAGTACCCTTTGTCTCACTGTCTGAGAGGAAAACAAAAAGACCAACTTTTCACCATCATCTGACCCAGGACACCAGTACCAGTCAAATTAACTTTATTTGGATTATCATAACCATAAAGCATGTAAAACACATTTCATTTCATACAAAGGGTAAAAGAGAAACATTTTCCTCTCAATTAAAATATTACAAATACCAGGACACAGGCACTGAATGGTTAGGACAAGAAAAAGCCAACTTTCATAAAGTTGCCTTTTCAGCATAGTGACTTAAAATTGGACTTTACCAGTAAAGAGGATTTCAAATTACAATTCTTTTGATATCAAACGGAATAGTTCTACCTGTTCCTAATCAAATGTTAGCACTTAATAAATGTAATATGGCAACCCAGCGTTATCCTATGAGAGAGGTGAGTTTTTGATTATCAGGGCATGTAAAACATGAAAACACAAGTACTACCTATTAAATACAACGCAGCCTGCCCTATGGGCTGTCTGTATAGATTATATCAAAGGGATGACTTATATGTATTTAAAGGGAGGTCTAAGCCTGACAAAAGGTGTATTTTCTCAGATCGAATTGATAGTTTAAAACTGCACACTGGCTGCAATTGCAGACCTGAGAAATGTTTTAAGGGACTACTTAAGTGGGTGGCACAATAATTGCTGCAGGCATGTCATTTGTGTGTCTTTTGCTTTCAGGCCTAATACTAGCATTTTATTTACAGACTTTGGGTACATGTAGTAACACTTTACTAGGGACTTAGAATAAATTAAATGTGAACCAATTATACCATGTTTAGAGGACACAGCACAAGCACTTTAGCACTAGTCAGCAGTGGTAAATTGCACAGAGTCCTAATTCTAACAAACAGGAAATTCAGAAAGCAGGAGTGGAGAAGGCATGAAATTTGAGGGAAAACCACTCTAAGAATTGGCAAGGACTAAAAGCACGAATACCCAGAGAAAGAGATTGAGACAGAAGGATTTGTGCCAACCCTATGTAGTTGGTATGTGTGGAAATTCCCCTTTTAGGTCTGTCTGCAGACAGGTTCAGCAGTCTTACGTGGTTCATGTCAACATAACAGAAAGAAATGTAGCAATATACAGACATTGGATTTTTGGATCTCCTCCTTTAATTATTGGCTATTTTGAGTGAGACCCTTCAGCATTTGGTTATTTGTTATGTTCTTCACTTTTTGAATACACTCACAGCATTTCACAGATGTTTACCTTTTTGCATTCTGCATTGGTGATTAGAAATAAAAAGTAGAACAGGGGGACTAGCGCTGTGCATATGCTAGAGTGAAGAAAATTACAGCATCATTCAGTTGTAGGAACTTGATTGGGTTGGTCTATGAACAGGTTCTTTCTTAACAGGTAAATGAGAATGATACCCATGCAGGATGACTCCAGCAGGTTCTTATGATTGAAAGGCTTTAGTTGCTGCTGCCTCTTGGATCTGCATCTGTTTTCTATGTAGACAGTGCCAGGTGTGTATGCAAACTTTGTTCTGAAGCTCGCTCAGAAGGAGACTGATGAAGGTGATCACTGCCAGCTCCCTCATAGTGCCCTTCACATGTTTTTCACACATATAGCTCACACAGAGAGCCCTCAACATAGATGCAAACATTGCTAGATTGCATGAACTTAATGTATGCAGGACTCCAGGGACTCCAGATGTACGACCCTTCCATTTTGGGAGTCGCAAATGGCGTCGTTTTGCGACTCACAATTTGAAAATCGCAAAACACAACAGTGTCTCAGTACTGTTTGTGATTCCAAATGGGGTCACAAATGACCTGCCTCATCAATATTCATGAGGCATGTCACAATTTGAGACCCAGTGGGAATGACCAGTAGTCGCAGGAATGGTGGCCTGCTGGGGTCAGCGGACCACCATGTCTGTGACTACTTTTTAAATAAAGCTTTTTTTTAATGCAGCCCATTTTCTTTACAGTAAAATGGGATGCATTTAAAGGAGAGAAAAATTAAACATTTCAGTTTCATTTTTTAAGAGTAGGCAGCGGTCCCACACTAATCTTCCCCCAAAAATGTGCTGCCAGTCACAAAGGAGAAGGGGTCCCCTGCGAACCACTTCCCGTTTGGGAGTGGCTTACCAGTTCTTTGAAATAGGTGGTGAACTGTGAGTTTTTTCTTCCTAATAGTACTGTTTGTGATTCCAAATGGGGTCACAAATGACCTGCCTCATCAATATTCATGAGGCATGTCACAATTTGAGACCCAGTGGGAATGACCAGTAGTCGCAGGAATGGAGGCCTGCTGGGGTCAGCGGACCACCATGTCTGTGACTACTTTTTAAATAAAGCTTTTTTTTAATGCAGCCCATTTTCTTTACAGTAAAATGGGATGCATTTAAAGGAGAGAAAAATTAAACATTTCAGTTTCATTTTTTAAGAGTAGGCAGTGGTCCCACACTAATCTTCCCCCAAAAATGTGCTGCCAGTCACAAAGGAGAAGGGGTCCCCTGCGAACCACTTCCCGTTTGGGAGTGGCTTACCAGTTCTTTGAAATAGGTGGTGAACTGTGAGGTTTTTCTTCCTAATAGCGAGTTGCAAAGCCTATTTTGCGAGTCAGTAATAGGTTACCGACTTGCAAAAGAGGGTTTATACATTGCACAGACCTATTTTGCTGTCGCAAGCGTGCCGATTTACCGTTTCTGACCACAAAAAACGGTTGTACATTGGCCCAAAATCTCCTTGCTACAAAGTCAGCAAATGGCACGATAAGTTGTTGTCCATCTCATATATAGAATAATAAAATGATAACATGTCTCAATGGCACATTACTCAATTTTACGGGCTTGTTGCATAATATAGATTCTGAGCCAATTTTTTGGGCTGCACTGTTAGACAATATTCAAATAAGTACTTTTGGGCAGCCCCCTTTACGATTAGCTACTCCGAAGAGCCCGTTTGACCTGTTATCTTTTGTGATTGGTAATAAAATTTTGCACAGGAGGGCGGGCACTGTGCATGCACTATCAGAAGAAATCACAACATTCTAGTTGTTGCAGTAAAAATTCTGAAAAAATAAGTGTGGGTGGTGGGTTCCTCAAAGCATCTGCTGTTAGTGTGTACTGTGATCTTTAACACTCACCTCCTAGTGTCAGGCACGCGTATGCATTTTTAATTTAGCAATCATTTACCTACCAGTCCACTTTCTGGACCATCGACTGCATGATGAAGTTGTGCCCTTTTGAGGCTGATTGTCTAAAAGGATGCTATGTTGATGCTCCCTCCCTCAGTGATTAATGGATTCTACTCTAACTGCAAGCCTTTCATTGTTTGAAAGGGAATGTAAAGCAAAGACCTCTTCCTTTAATGAGAACTCAGTGCAGACCAACATGAGAACAGCTAGAACATGCTGTGGTGTTGTGAACCAACTGAAAATGCTGCAAACACCTGTGAGGAAAGAACCTACTGGTGACAGCCTGTGCATTCATTACCATGCCAGTATCTCTAATACACACTGCTGCAGACTGGATTTTGTTTTGTTTTACCTCTCATATCTATGGATTTTGTTCTTTCTACAAGCCGGCCTTTAATTGTATGTTTTCCAGCCTGTGATCCTGTTTCCTTCTCTGGTGTTAAATTTGATCTAGTAAATTTATGACAGTCGCCAGGTGCATTTTATCTCTAGGTTTAGGAATTTGTTCGAGTAAGGCTAAAAGTAGGTGTGCGCTCGCTAAGCTGCCAAGGCGGATGCTCTTCTCAATGGCCCTATGTTCACGCAGCCCTATGCCACCACTGCACCTGGAGTAAGGGGACTGAAGACAGTTACCCGGGTGCAACACAGGGCTTAAAAACCCTCAACTACCTATTCCTACCCCCCTGCTCCATGGTGTAAAAATCTTCCAACCAGAAGTGGTGCCTCAGGGGAGGTGTCCGACTAAAGTAGTATTTTTGAAGGAAGGGGGCAGAGGTGCACCCTTATCCCTTGCCCCACTGCCCTTCATGAAGAGAGACTAAGTGTGCCCCTCCCCATTTCATGGGAGGGGGGCACTTAACAGACTCTCATTGTTGCAGTTCTCAATCTGACACAAGCTCTGGACACTGCATCTCTTCTGAGTAGACAGAGGATGCTTAGGAAGGTGATCTCCATCTGGCCCCCTCGTAGCTCGTTCACAGATCTTGTGCTCACTGGGCCGGTCTCTGAAGCCATAGACATTCGAGTACACAGCTAGCTCTGTGAAAGGAAATAATAGAGCTGCAGAGCTGTGGGTGGAAAGTTGTATGGGTTCTTTAACTGGTTTCAAGAAGCACACGTTCTCCCCAGTGTTTTCTAATCCTTTTTTATGTCATACTGAATAGCCCAACCACTTGCACCTAGATGAGACCCTGTGTCTCTCTCTGTGACACAGACACACCCACCCCTCACTGTGTTGGCTTCCACACCGTACACTGGAATATGTGCCATATATGTTCTAGCACACAGGCTTTAGCTGTGTTTCTGCGCTGCTCCCCCGACCCACCAAGGGAGCCTAACACATGTGATAATATTCTCACACAGGTCGATGTTGTGCCCAGCCTCACCCTTTCTTACTTACATAGAGACATTGCTCCTCTGTTGGTGTCATGTGCCCTGACTATCCTCTCCCTACCTTGCCTTTTAACGACTGCTAATAGCATTGCTATCATCAGTGCACGTTGTATAGCACTCCTCTGCTTTTCATCTATGTTCACTCAATATAAATGTCAGTAACATTTGGCTCGAGGGAATGTTAGAGTCACACAGTTGCTAGAGCTTTTCTTTATGCAAAGTCAAGAACCATGAATCGATTCTCTAGATGGACCGATAGCTGTGTTAATCCTTAATGACGTTGGTGTTCCACACCTGAGCCTATTGAACACATCCATACATTTAATATTATGTGAAGCACTTAAGTTCCATAAAAAGAAAGAAAATATTTTAGAATCAAACCATGAAAGTTTATTAAACGTTAATGCCTTACAGAAGACAAAAATCGGGTTAGCACAATTTATAATCAGAATGCAGATGCTTCGGTAAATAAGCAATCCATTCAATTCTAATCAAGCAAATGGCGAACCTGCATGGGGTCGCCTTAAAGGGAAGGACTAAGAAAACGTCAGTCCTCTCTCTGAGAGAGAACTCTAACATCTTCTGCTCTATTCTGCTTTAAAGACTTACAACACTAACATTTCACCCAACTACACGCAGCTCTCCAAAAGACTGTCCAATCAAGCTAAAGCGAAATCAACACACATACTCAATAGCTTCTGGTTCCTCACAATACAAGTTTCTCTCTGAGTCACACTTACACTATGTGTAACTAGATAAGATACATGGACTAGTCTGCACATTGCAGGTGTCTCTAGAATTTGCTATTCATTGAAACAACATTCTGCAATACCTTCACAGAAAATAACATATTTTTTTGCATGGAAAAGAAGGAAAAAGAACATTGTTTTCAACAGCATTTGAACCTCTTCTTCATTAGAAATAGAATGTTCATATCACAAGACGAAGATGGCCACCAAATTAACGAATTTTGAAATCCTATATTAGCTATAATAAAAATTAAACGTGAATAAACATAATTTCTCGCTACATTTGCATTAATGTGACTATGCGCTATTGTCATGTTAATGTAAAACATTTATTATATATGAAACTTTCTCGAATAAGTCCAGTCTCGGATCTCTTTTTCTATTTATCGGTGTTCAGGTTACTTTCCCACTACTGTTAAGATACCTCAGCGAGCCAATGAGCCTGCCTTAGGGATATGAGTTTGATCTGCTAAACTTGTTCTTGAATCTCACTGAATTTTTACAGTCTTCCATACTTTGAGGTCTGCGAAAATGAGCACTGTTAAGATTGTTTATAATTACCTGATGAGTAGTTCTATCTTATATAGCATAAATGATTATTTTTCGAGTCTATCCATTTATTTACAACCCCTTATGTAAAAATTCTTTACTGAGCTTTGTCTAGCCAGTGTTCAGGTTTAGAAATACTCTTTTATTTATTTATTTTATTTATAAAGTTTTATATAGCGCGAACAAGAGCTAGGGGGACATCAGAGCGCTTTACAAAGGAAGGGAGGAAGGACATAAATTCAATATTGATCACAAATAAGAATATACAATAGGAAAAAAGCATATATCCCAAACAAATAAATGCATAGTTTCCAGACAAATGACACAAAGAGATTAGTACAATAAATGAGTATGTAACAGTCTAAGAAAGGGGGTATACAATGTGAAAAAAAAAGCATAGGCCCAGTATCGACAACATGTATGAATACATAACAGGAATACTCACATGTTTCCCAGACAAGTGAATCACGGAGAATGATGTGAAATACCTGAATATAACAAGCTACAATTGGGGACACGAAATGCAATAAAGACGAACATCTTCACATGAGGGTACAATGGTTGTAGGAACAGTGGTTTCGAGCAAGTGATCCAAGCCCAAATTAAGATAAACATTTGTTAATTCGGAATCTTTTAGCTTCAAGTTTGAAAACGGTAGTTGAAGAGATTCTGCAAACTTCCAGTGGAAGAGAGTTTCAAATCCTTGGAACAGCGACGGAGAAGGCCCGGAGAGCAGTTCTCTTTTTCCTAAGGATGGGTGGTTTCAGGAGGAGAGTGATAGCACTTCTTGATGGTCTCCCACCACAGGATAATTCAAGCTTTTGTGCAAGGTACCTGGGAGTTTTGAAATGCAGTGCTTTTTGAGCTAGAACGTCAATCTTTAGCTAAATTCGCGCTTCATTAGGGAACCATTTAAGAGATTTTAGGATTGGGGATATGTGCTCACTTCGTTTGGTACCTGTGACCAGTCTGGCTGCAGCCTTCAGTGATGTCCTTAGTGGTGTCAGGGTGTATTTGGGCAGGCCGCAGAGCGTGGCACTGCCATAGTCCAGCCTCGGCAGGACCAGAGCTTGTTCCACCTGCTTGAAGTCCTTTTGTAGAAGGATTGTTTTGATGTTTCTGAGTGTCCTCATCAAGTGATTAGCTCCCATACACATTTTGCTAATATGATTTTTCATATTCATGTGTTTGTCCAGGGTGATTCCGAGGGATTTGGCTGAGTCTATAACGAGAGGGGTGCAATTGAAGGCATTAAGGGGATTCAGTCAAGGGACTATATCAGGGTTGTGGTTCGGAAGAGAGATGAAAAGGAATTCAGTTTTGGAGGTGTTGAGCAGTAGATGGCTCTCAGTTAGCCAGTTTTGCGTAGCATTTAGGGCAGAGTTGAGTGAGATGAGTTGTCCGGGGATGAGATTTTCAAATAAAGTTGTGTGTCATCCGTGTACATATGGAAGAGAATGTTCGTGGAGTTTATAGAATAAGCTAGTGGCTCCAAGAAAAGGTTGAAGAGGATAGGAGATAGGGCGGACCCTTGGGGGACACCAATGAGTACAGGAGAGGGCTGAGAGAGGGAGTGGTTTGCCTTGATTCTTTGTGATCTATGGTGAAGGAAGGACGAGAACCATTGTTACACCAGACCTGAGAAACCCATCCTGTTCTTCAGAATGGATTGGAGGTTGTCGTGGTTAACCGTATCGAAAGATGAAGAAAGGTCCAGGAGGATTAGGAGGCATGAGTCATTTTTATCAAGCATTTTTAAGATGTCCTCCATCACGTGCCTGAGAGCCGATTCGGTACTGTGCCCCTTCCGGAAGCCAGATTGATGCTGCTGTAGGAGTTGGAAATTCTCTATGTGAGCACAGAGTTGGGATTGTACGCATTTTTCAAGTAGTTTGGCTAATGTGGGGATGTTGGAGATAGGGCGTAAATTATTGAGGTCAGATTTATCTGCGTTAGTTTTTTTTGAATAGGTGACACCTGCTCTGCTTTTAGGCAGTCTGGAATCGTGCCTTGTGAAAGCGAAGTGTTTGCAATCCTTGTCCAGGTGGGGAGGAGTGCATTCTTGATTTCTTTGAAGATGGCTGGAGGCAGCGGGTCACTAAAATGGTCAGATGGATTGATTTTCTGAAAAATCTTGTTGATGTCTTTTTCACTGAAAGGGGTAAAGGTGTCCCATGTCTGAGAGGTCAAGGGGTGGTACGGAGCCAGGGGATGGAAGGAGCGCCTTCTTGCGATATCAATGGAGATGAGCCTATGATTTCTCAGTGAAGAAAGTAGCAAGATCATTGCAAGAAGGCGGGCTGCCTCCAGAGTCAGAGTTGTTTGGGCCTACAGTAGATTTCTGTTTGACTAACTCGAATAGTTTCTTGGGCCGGTTTTCAGCTTGATCCAGTTGATGTCTGAAGTAGTCTACCTTGGAGCTCTTGATTTGTTTGCTGTAAAAACTTCTAACCTCGCTAAGGAGTTTTAGTTGTTTCAAGGAGGAATTGGATCTCCAGGAACGTTCAGCAGACCTAAGGTTGCAGCGTTCCATGTTTAAATTGTCATTCTACTAAGGTTTGGATATTTTTGTTGAGGCATTTTTTTATTGGAGGGGTGCAATGTCATCCAGGATGTTGGAGATGGTCGAGTTGTAGGAGTCAGTGAGTAGCTGAACAAGTATCAAGTCTGCTTGGGAGGAGAGGGCAGATTTACAGTGGGCTGCTAGATCAACTGAGTTTATTGATCTGAGGTCCCTTATCCAGACCTTTGATTTCATTGGTTGGGCATTCCTAAACGCCACCTCCCTGTTTATATAAAACAAGATGCAGTGGTGATTGCAGCAGTTGCAAGGGGTAATGGTGTCCAATGCGATAGTCTGCCCTTTCAAGATAATGCGGTCTAGAGTTTCACCTTTGTTGAGTTGGTTGGTCACAGTGCTGAGTCAGTTCTTGATCATTCAAAAATGTTTTAAGGGAAGTTACCTCTTAGTCATTGGGGTTAGACCAGTGAGGGTTGAAATCACCAAGGAAAATTTGGGACACAGCTAAGTCGATATTGCCAGAGATGACCTCCATTAATTGCTCGATGAAGGTGAGATTGTCTCCTGGGGGGTGGTAAAAAGTGTGAAGTTAGCTAAGGGAATTGTTTGTGAGACAGGGGCTAAGGACTGGCCCAAGCGATCACGCCCACTAGAGGGGGCTCTAGACAGGTTTGTACATGTGAGGAGGGATCTGATCACTGGGAAAAGATCATGTGAGAGAGCTTGCAATTCCTGTATTTCAGTAGCAAGAAGGTTCATTAGAGAATGCTTACCTAATGCACTATTTATAGCCTGTGGCACCTCAAATCGAACCATCATACTCTTAAATTCCTAAATTGCATTAATCTGCACACATTGACACTGCCATGCCTCTCCCTACAGGACTTTCTGTTTAAACAGAGCACCCCTGTAGTATCTGGACTTTAGCCATTCTATCAGCTCTGCCCTTCTGATGGACTGGCCGTAGAACTGGACACTAAATACACATAGTTTAGATAAGGCATCTTGAATATTTTTTTCCTTTCATACATTTTCAGCAGGTTTATTGTTGGAGGTTCTGCATTCAGTGTAAAATATTTTCTGTAGCTCACAATCTAAACCTTTTGCTTCTGCTGGTATAGGGTGAATCAATGGAAACCCTACATGAGGAATATAGTGGCTGAGAGTACATAAACTTGCTTTGATGTTGCCTTAGATATTAACGCTTCCTTGTACATGTATGTAACAATGTGCACTGATATATTATGTAGTAGAATCTGGATACCATTTATATTAATCTGAAGTGTTCATTACCTCTAATATACATGCTAAGTTGTATCATTCCTGTAAGACTGAAAGCCATTTAGTACATCTCCACACGTCCTGCATCTCGCAGTAAATCATAGTCCTCACTTCATAGAGAATTCAGCAGAATGTTTATGTGTATTTACTATCGTTTCAGCAACTTCTCATATTCTCACCATGAGACAAATCCTGCCTCCTGCTCATTATATAGTTTTGTAACAGTGTATGCTTTATAGACTTGTACTAAGAGAAAGGTATATAACAATTGTTCAAAATTGCATGAATTTTAGCATTACATGCTCCAACTGATTTTATGAGAAGGGCAGTGGTCAGTTAAAATGACAATTTTAAATGTTTTATTTCCTGTGCCTCTTTCTATTCTTGTATTAAACTCATATTAGTCTTTTAGGACTGCAGACATGTTGTTTGTCATTTAAAAAAAATGTTCAGTTGTATCTTCCCATAGTGGCACAAAGAAGGGAATGGAAGAAGCTAGAGATAGTGGCATAGGCAGTGAGGGCTTCGAAAGAATGATTCCAACCTGCCTCTTTTAATTTTCTATCATTCTATGCTGGTGGTGGAAGAGGCATCTCCTGACAGGCTCCCATCAGCAGATGGTGGAGGTGGCATCAGAGCTTCAAGAGCCAAATTACATGAGCCCCTGACCCGTTGCCAGTGGTTCTGGACTGCACTAGTTTTCATGAGCATGCGCTCTTTGTAAAACAGACCATTTAATGGTTCTTTTGTTAAATAATGGTGGATGGCTAAACCCTGACCCACACCACACCCAGAACCCACATCAGGAGCCTCAGGAATAATAATAGACAGCAAACTGGATATGACTTCACAAGTCAATGCTTTCACTGTATCCTGCTTCCACACCCTGAAGATGCAGAGAAAGATTTTCCTACGGTTGCCAAGCTATATTGGAAAAAGTATAATTGACAGTCAGACTAAGGAAACAACTTCCTTGCCATCACCAAGTAATCAAGTGAATTCTTTGACTTTCTGAGTATGCTGAGCAATACACGGCCAACTTTAAAAAATGAATGCTTGCTGTTGCCAAGTAGGGGAATGACCATTGTATGAAACTGAATGCCGCCAAGACAGAAATCCTTTTGCTGGCCAAACACTCCCACTCCTGGTGTGACCACTGGTGGTCAACCTCCATAATTCCACCTCCCAAGCCCAAATCACCCATTAAAAATCTGGGATTCTGAATGGAAGACACCTTGTCTTTCAAGGCCCAAGCTATTTCTGTGAAAGGGCGCTTGCTTTTGGCTGCTGAGAAGCCTTAACCCTGTCATTGTTTTTTTTACCCTTGTACTCGGCAAATCATTGTGCAGGCTATGATTTTGTCCCACCCCAATTATGTTTCAGAAAAGAGGGTGGTGATGAACAGAGTGTCTGAATTAAGCAGACCACTCTTACCCAGTCCAAAGATCAGGGCTTGATCCATCACCGTTATTTATCTCACTGCACCATCCCAGCTCAGAACCTGGCTATATGCAAATCAGTCTGTCCCTGGCCCAGTGCATCATGGGAACAGGGCAGACTAAACTACCAAGCCAATTCTTCACCAGAAAAGAGAAAAGCTACCTGGGACCGGTTTCTGGCATTTCAGCCGTCTTCGGCCCGGCTTGCTTGAATCCTGATGGTGCAGTGAGAAAGGGACTCATGTCTGAGTATACCCTGCCACACCTATAGTGGCCAAAAACGATTCAGAAAAGGGGGTGGTGATGAACAGAGTGTCTGAATTAAGCAGACCACTCTTACCCAGTCCAAAGATCAGGGCTTGATCCATCACCGTTATTTATCTCACTGCACCATCCCAGCTCAGAACCTGGCTATATGCAAATCAGTCTGTCCCTGGCCCAGTGCATCATGGGAACAGGGCAGACCAAACTACCAAGCCAATTCTTGTACTGGGAAGGAAACAAGCTACCGGGGACCGGTTTCTGGCATTTCAGCCGTCTTCGGCCCGGCTTGCTTGAATCCTGATGGTGCAATGAGCTAGGGACTCACATCTGAGTATACCCTTCCACTCTTATGGTGGACAAAAATGATTCAGAAAAGGGGGTGGTGATGAACAGAGTGTCTGAATTAAGCAGACCATCTTACCCAGTCCAAAGATCAGGGCTTGATCCATCACCGTTTTTTAGCTCACTGCACCATCCCAGCTCAGAACTTGGCTATATGCAAATTAGTCTGACCCTGGCCCAGTGCATCATGGGAACAAGGCAGACCAAACTACCAAGCCAATTCTTGTACTGGGAAGGAAACAAGCTACCGGGGACCGGTTTTTGGCATTTCAGCCGTCTTCGGCCCGACTTGCTTGAATCCTGATGGTGCAATGAGCTAGGGACTCACATCTGAGTATACCCTTCCACGCTTATGGTGGACAAAAATGATTCAGAAAAGGGGGTGGTGATGAACAGAGTGTCTGAATTAAGCAGACCACTCTTACCCAGTCCAAAGATCAGGGCTTGATCCATCACCGTTTTTTAGCTCACTGCACCATCCCAGCTCAGAACTTGGCTATATGCAAATTAGTCTGACCCTGGCCCAGTGCATCATGGGAACAGGGCAGACCAAACGTTTCGAGTAGTTGTTACTTTGTAATTTATATCCTGTTCATTGTAGTTGTTACTTTGTAATTTGTATCCTGTTCACTATTTTGTGTTATTTTCTCTAGCATTTAATTTCTGACTCATTCCTGCCGCTACTGTCCCTTAATGCCGGCCAATGCGCGGTCGCGCCACTGGCAGGCCGAAGGCATGCCTAATGCAAGCCCTTCTGCGCCCATCTGCGACCCGACTGCTGCCAGCGCCAGTTACCCTGGTTATCCTAGGCCCCACCGCTACGATTCCACAACCCTCCAGGCACTCAATCTTGGAAGGCACACTGACTGCGAAAGATCCTCGCTGAACACCACCCATGGAAATGTTCTTGTGCTTACTCTGCCGAGATCCTTCACCATCGACAAAGCCCACACAACCACTGAAGGCCCGCCTGCCACACACACCGCCGAAACCCTGACATGCATCCTCCACAATGTGCGCTCCCTGCAACGACATGCTATAGAGATCTGGGACCTGATCCACACCCTTTCGCCCCGACATTGCCTTCTTCCTGGAAACCAGGACCAGCGCCACCTCCGGCCCGACATCGCCACTGTCATCCCGATGGCTACAAAATCCAGAGACTGGATTGCCCAGGAGGGGGACTTGCCATTGCACACAAGACCCCCTCCCTCTTTCCACATCCAGCACAAGTGACCCCCACTCCAACACGGAGCACCTCCACTTCCAGATCCAGACCATCCCAGGACCACGCTAAGCAGCACAGTCATTCACTGACCGCCAGGACCTCACACTCAGTACACAACTACCATCGCCAAGCTCACTACACCCCACGCCATCACCTCCATGGGGGACCTTAACTTCCACATCAACAACTGCAACAACCCCGACTCCACCCCTCTCCTCGACAACCTCGCTAACTTCGGATTGAAACAGCTGGTTAACACACAGACTCAAGGAGCTGGACACACCCTCAACCCCATCTTCACAGGAGGGATAAACATCTGCTTCAGCCACACCACCCATTCCCCCTGGACAGACCACCACTGCGTCCATTTCACCTTCAACACTACCACTGCTTCCAAATCCGCCCTACACACACCATAAAGGAACAGGAGCAAAGTCACAGAGGAACACTTCATCACCACCCTCCTGCAAGACCCCCCCAGCGTCACGACCAACACCAACTCCACAGCCAAAGAATTTCACTGCTAGATCTCCTGCTGCGCCGACAAGCTCACATCCCTCCACCACGCTGCCAAACAACGCCCTCAGAAGGCCGCCTGGTTCACCACAGAAGTACAAGAATCCAAGCGCTCCTGCAGACGCCTAGAGAAAACCTGGTGAAACCAGAAGACCTCAGAAGAACGGAACAACCACAGGGGCGCCCTGAAAGGAATACTACCAGCGCATAAGAGATACCAAACGGACCTTAATAAGAGACAAAAGTCCAGACCATCTCGACCAATGCCAAGGAACTGTTTAACGTCATACAGCAAATAATCAAACCCCCCAGCGAAGCCACGGATGTCACACCTTCCGAGGAACTCTGTGACAAGCTCAGCTCTTACTTCCATCTGAAGAATAAGGTCCTCTACGACAACTTCAGCGAACAGGCGCCGGACACCACTCCCCATGCCACCACCGCCTAGAAGCCAACCATCACGACCTGGAATCCCGCCACCGTCGAACACATCAACACGACCATGAAGAAAACCCATTCAGGAGCCCCAACAGACCCCTGCCCCCACACATATTCCACAGGCCCGCCACCGCCATCGCACCTGATTTAGGACAGACCATCAACTCCTCCTGCAGATCCGGGGTCTTACCGGATGACGGGAAGTGGGCGGAGGTTAAACTCCTCCTCAAGAAACCAACGGCTGACCCAATGGACCTGAAAAACTACTGGCCCATCTCTCGCCTCCTTTTCGTGGCCAAAGCCAAAGAAATACTCGTAAACGTTCAGCTGACCACCTTCATCAAAGAGAACTCCATCCTAGACGCCTCCCAGTCTGGGTTCTGCAGCAACTACAGCACCAAGAGTGCCCTCCTCGCTGCCACTGACGACATCTGCATGCTACTCGACTAGGGACACACTGTGGCCCTCATCCTTCTAGACCTCTGCGCAGCCTTCAACACAGTTTCACATTGCATGCTTACAGTCAGACTTCACGACCCGGGGATACAAGGAGCCACCCTCAACTGGATCCAATGCTTTCTCTCTGGCAGAACCCAGGGGATCAGACTCCCTCCCTACCTCTCCAAACCCACCGATATCAACTGCGGAGTACCACAAGGATCATCGCTCAGCCCCATGCTCTTCAACATCTACATGGCCCCCCTTGCCGCCATCATGACACAGAATGGGCTCAGCATAGTATCATATGCAGATGACACCCAGCTCATCCTCTCACTCACGACGAATCCCGAAGACACCAGACTCTGCTTCTATGAAGGAATGAAGAACGTCGCAACCTGGATAAAAGATAGCTGCTTGAAGCTCAACTCAGAGAAAAGTGAGGTCCTCATCCTCGGACCCTGCACCTCCACCAGGGACAATACCTGGTGACCCTCCACCCTTGGAAAATCCATCCCCCCTACAACCATGCATGGAACCTTGGCATCATCCTCAACTCCTCCCTCTCCATGAACCGCCAGATCAACGCCGTCGCTTCCACCAGTTTCAACTGCCTGCGCATCCTCCACAAGACCTTCAAATGGATCCCCCCGACTGCAGAAGGACCGTTACCCATGCGCTCATAACCAGCAGACTGAACTACGGAAACGCCCTATACGCCGGAATCAACAGAACTTTTCGATACAAACTCCAAACCATCCAGAACACCGCAGTCAGACTCGTACTCGGGACACCGCATCACAAACACATGACCCAACACCTTCAAGACCTCCACTCGCTCCCCGTCGAGAAGAGGGTCACCTTTAAACTCCTCACCCAAGCCTTCAAATCCCTCAACATCGGACCTGAATACCTAATCAAGAGAGTCTTTTTCCACGTACCCAAGAGGAACCTCTGCTCCGCTGACCTCACCCTGGCAGAGGTCCCCCGCATCCGCAAAAACAGAGCAAGTGGGAGAACTTTCTCCTACACCGCAGCCAAGACCTGAAACGAGCTCCCTGTGAACATCAGATGCTCCCCGACCCGCACACGTTCAGGAAGTGCCTCAAGACCTGGCTCTTCGACTGATCCAGAACTGCTCCCTCCTCCCCCAGGGCCTTGAGACCCTCACAGGTGAGTAGTGCACTTTATACCGCCCTGCTTGATTGATTGATTGACACAACAATGGAGCTTATCATTTTGTAAACCATGCTAATAAAACATCACAAGCACATCTGTTCAGTGTGATGTGACGGTCATTGGTTTTGGGTAAGGTAACCACAGCAATGGAACCAACTCCCATATCGCTTGAGTTCTCCTAAAAAGTCTACTATTCAACATATTCATTATTCTCTTACAATTGCACTCTCAACACAACTTGGGATTTTGGTGTTACTCCTTTTTGCTCTTTTAAAATAGCACCAGACCACCAGAGAATGTAGCAGGTCAAAGAAGTGTGATGCAACTAAGGTACATAAGAGGTGCTACAAGAGAATGCTCATGAGCACACTGGATGAGTGGTATGTTGAAACTCTTTTCTTCATGTATCCACACTACACAGATTCAAAGCTTAAAAATGTGTGTACTATGAGGCTAGTATCACTTCTGGATTGGAAATATGCTGTAAGGTTAAGAATTGAAGAATTTTTCTGAAAGGAATGTCTTTAGGGAATGAGAGGAGACATACACTGTATATTAGCAAATAACCAGTGTTTTATTTTTCTGAAATGTAGAAGTCTGGTTGGTGACCTGGAGGCAACTTGTTCAATGCAGTCTCTAAATCCTACTGAATCCTTGGTGGCATGAAACATTTTAAACGAACAACAGCACAGTAGACGTCTAACAAACTTCACAGCCATTTATTCACTTTGGACCTGTAGTGACTACATGACAGTAGGGAAGTGCCACTTGTATTTGCTTTATTAATACTGGTTTCCAGTGGAGGAGAGATGGGTACTAGGCTCACTTGACATTCTGCTGGTTCTGATAGGGTCATTGTGGTGAGGTGATGCTCGGAGAAGGGCAGCCTACCAGCCCTACACCCCTAGCAATGAGGTGACACAGCCAAGCAGCAGTTAGTGGCCAGCACATCATAGTGAGAGCTGAGGACAAAGTTAAATAAGCAGTGCCGAAGCTAATAAGTGTGGCTTTGAGACCGTAAAGTCATAGAGTGACACATCAATTAATGTGACTTCACACACACACACACACACTTTTCCATCAATTATGAGGCACTTTCAATAATAAAGAGTTAACATTTCTTGACTTTATCAATGTATGTTACTTAATCCAGAGTTCTCTGCCTAGATGCCTACATGCATCTCACATTTAGTTCTGTAGGATAAGACACCACAAATGACTGTCACTCAAGAACTGTGGAGAATTCAACATTTGACAATAGAAATTGCTCATGATGTAATTATTCCACGGCCTTCTAAACTGTTTGAGATTCCTCAAGAAATCCAGAGAGAAAGTCATCTTCTCAGGGTGAGTTCCTATTCTCTATGATGCTGTGCCTCAGACAAAACAGAGAAACTACAGAGCAAACGTAACATACAGCTTTTTGTTCACAGTGGGCGGACAAATTTCCCTATGCTGTGGTGGACTGAGGCAAAATGAACAGCTGAGTAACTTATCGGATGTACCATGTTACAACGCATACCGTTACAACTACCTACCATTACAACGCGACCATTACAACGCATACCATTACAACGCATAGCGCTTTGAGGTGCTGGATAGTGGTAAGTATAATTTACTATTCTAACTCCAGTCCCCGTGGACACTAGGGAAGGTGTTGGATAGTAAATTATACTTATTCCCTATCCTAGAGCGCCCCCCAGCGCAATGCGTTGTAATGGTATGCGTTGTAAAAGATGCGTTGTAGTGGTAGTGCGTTGTAACAAATGCATTGTAACAGGTGTATACCTAACTTATCAGTGGTTGAAGGGTGTTTAGTCATTGTCCCATGATGCATGCCATGCTGGGTAGAAGTAACATGTGAATGGCACAATAACTGATCAATGATGACTGAAGTGTGCTCACCCATTTTCCCAAAGGTGTATGTTTTGCTGGGTGGGAGCAAAATGTGTGGGGCAGAATTTCTGATCAATGGGTGAAGTGGGCACACCGATTTCCACATGATGTATGTTGTGGAGGGTCAAAGTAAAATGTGAATGGCAAAATAAGTGATCAGTGTGGCCCAATTGTGTATGCCATGGTGTGTAGAAGTTCCATGTTAATAGGAAAATAACTGATCAATAACTGAAGTATGTTCAACAATTTCCTCAAAGATATATAGTGTGCCAGGTGGAAGTAAAATTTGAATGGCACAACAACTGATCAGTGACTGAAGGAGACTGACAAATTGCCCAGTGCTGCTGTGTACATAAGCAGAGGACTATCTGGTTGCGCACCTATGAGCCCATAGGTGTATCTCCCATGGCACCAGTATTAATTGCTGTTGAATCCAGCTGAAGTTTTGTTCACAAATATAAATAAAGTTAGTTTTGTTCAAAATAAATTGTATTTCCAATAGGTTCAAATGCTATCACATTATTGATTCATAGCATGTAGCAACAATCCTGTTTTGTTCCTATGCATTTCGGTGAAATGAGTCACCTTCGTCAGGGAACATCTACAAACAAACGAAATGTGTACATTGTAACCATTTGTGATAGAACCAAGTTTAAATCACTTGTTTATTTCAACCTTTAAACTCTGCGTGTAGCGCGTTGTGAGCCTGCTTCAAGCGATTAGCGACGGTATTTAGGAGCTGGTGAGGGATGGTCGACATTGTTTTTTAATACGCGCTGTCTAAGGACGTTGTTTTTTAATGCGTGCTGTTTAAGGGCATAAGCGGTAGACTAATCTGTTATATTTGGCCGTGTCGGTTCTGATCTGCTCTAACGAGGGTCGCGTTGCCGCTTACGCGTGGGCTATTAAAGTATAATCATTGCTCACCGTGTGTTGCTCGTAATCTCTTTCCGTTACTCCCCGGTTCAAAGGAGTGTTCGCATATCGGGTTCAGAAAACGCCGCGTTGTTAGCGCATGCGCTGTGTGTGGCTATAAAGGAGTGGTTTATTTAAAGGTGCAGGTTATCTTTCCCGTGTCGTTTTTTTTAAACTAGCGTGTTGTTGACAAACCGAAGCTTTAGTTAACAAACATTAGTTAACAAACATATCAGGTGATACAATATATGTTTACAAGTAGAGTTCAATCAAAGAGCCACTGTTAAAATTCCAGGATGTTATGTTCTGACAGTTCCACATATTATAAATACGGCTTCGTCACATGTTACTCATTGTTTTACAAATAACACAAAAGTTTTGTCCGATCATTAAGACCATGTGGCTTGAGGCAGTTCAAGTAGTATATCCAATGATTCTCTCTTTTGAGCAGATTTTTTTTGTTCAATGATCCTTCTTTTCTTGGTACAATCTCCAGGATGCATGCTCTCAGTTGATTTAAATTATGGCGTTTCTCTGTGAAGTGAGTGGCTACTGTTGATTTGGTGGAGTGTGTCCGGATGTTACTCTTGTGTTCGGTTAACCTCACTTTTAGTTTTCTTTCCGTGTGTCCCACGTATACACTTCCACATGGGCATTTTAAAAGGTATACCACATTGGTGGTATCACAGCTGGCATTTACTTTGAGTGGTGTTTTGTGTCCTTTCATGGGGTGATTTATGGTTGACCCCTTCATGATATTGTGGCAGTTTGCACAGTTCAGGCATGGTACCGTTCCTCTGTAGACTTGGTGAGGAGAGGTCTGTTTTGGTTGTTTCAATAGCTCACCTAAGTTCTTGCCTCTGGTATGAGCGAATAGAGGTTGTTGATCAAATATGCCATTAAAGTCACTTTCCATTTGCACGATTTGCCAATTTTTGTAGATGATTTTCTTGAACTGGGAGCTTACATTCGAGTATTTACTTACACATGTTATTCTCTGTGGTTTAGTGCTGGTTTTATATGTCAATAGCTCTTGTCTGGTTTTAGTGAGTGCTCTTTTCTGAGATTTCTGGATCGTCTCTTTTGGGTATCCTCGGGAGGAGAATCTGTCAGCCATGATTTGGAGTTGTTTTTGGCACTCCTGGTCCTCTGATACCACTTTCATAACCCTGAGAAATTGGGTGAAGGGGAGGTGTTGCTTCAGCGTTATGGGATGGTAGCTGGTGTAATGTAATAAGTTATTCTTGTCTGTGGGTTTTCGGTATAGGTTTGTGGTGATGTTGCCATTATTTAATGTTATTTCCACATCTAAGTATTGAATGGTGGTGTTGTTGATCTTCCATGTGAATTTTATTCTCTCGTTTTTCTCATCTAATATCCTCAATTGCTGTATCAATGTTTCCTGTGTTCATTTCCATATAATGAACATGTCGTCGATGAATCTCATGTACGCTAACAGATGTGTCGCCCACTCTTGATCATTGTAGATGTGTTCTTCCTCATAAGCTCCCATAAACAAATTTGCGTACGCCGGTGCGGCGCAATTTCCCATGGTTGTGCCATTTAGTTGGATGTACCAATGTTTGTCGTAGGTAAAATAACTGTTCATCAAGGTGAATTCCATCAATTGTAACAAAAAGAGTTGTAGGTCCTGCGGGTAAGTGCTTTGTAGTAAGGCTTTTTCAATGGCCTCAAGGCCTTCTCTGTGTGGTATGGACGTGTATAATGTTTTTACGTCTACGGTGGCCATGATGCAGTCTGCTTCCATTTTTACTGCTTGTAACTTTACCAAAAAGTCTGTGGTGTCCTTTATGTAAGAAAGATTTTTTGTGACTAAAGGTTGCAGATACTTATCAATAAATTTGCCCACTGGTTCGTGTATACTCAATTTGGTGGATACGATAGGCCGGCATGGTGGTTTATTGGGATCTTTATGCACCTTAGGTACGAGATATATGGTGGGACTCTTCGGGTTCTCTTGCGTTAGGTACTGTTTGGTTTTTTCATTGATAATTCCTTTGTCGGTAGCTTGTTTCAACAAGGTCTGTAGTGTTTTGCATATGTCCATCGTTGGGTCATAGTTTATTTCCATGTATGTGTGAGTGTCACTTAAATGTGTTTGCATGGCTTCCTCATAGAAATTCTTATTCATTACAACCGTCGCTCCTCCTTTATCTGCTTTTTGACAGATTAATTCTTTGTTGTTTGCTATACTTTCAATAGCTCCGAATTCCTTTTTTGACATATTCAGATTTTTGGACCTTTTGTTGGTGTTGATTTTGTTTATTTCTTGTTTGCACAAGTTTTCAAAGAGGTCAATCATTTTGTGTGATGTTGGTGGCATGTAATTACTGGAGGTTTTTAATCCTTTAAGTTCATCTTCTTTCGGGGATGGTTTTTCTGTTATTACGTTCTCAAAGAAATGTCTTAATCTCATTTTTCGTGTGAGTTTAAAAAGGCTCACTTCTAGTTCTAGTTTGTTTGTGTGGGTTGTGGGTACGAACGATAGCCCTCGTTGTAGGGTGTTTATTTGTAAGGCACTGAGGTTTTGGTCTGAGATGTTCAATACCAGACAGAACTTTTGTGTTATTTGTAAAACAATGAGTAACATGTGACGAAGCCGTATTTATAATATGTGGAACTGTCAGAACATAACATCCTGGAATTTTAACAGTGGCTCTTTGATTGAACTCTACCTGTAAACATAGATTGTATCACCTGATATGTTTGTTAACTAATGTTTGTTAACTAAAGCTTCGGTTTGTCAACAACACGCTAGTTTAAAAAAAACGACACGGGAAAGATAACCTGCACCTTTAAATAAACCACTCCTTTATAGCCACACACAGCGCATGCGCTAACAACGCGGCGTTTTCTGAACCCGATATGCGAACACTCCTTTGAACCGGGGAGTAACGGAAAGAGATTACGAGCAACACACGGTGAGCAATGATTATACTTTAATAGCCCACGCGTAAGCGGCAACGCGACCCTCGTTAGAGCAGATCAGAACCGACACGGCCAAATATAACAGATTAGTCTACCGCTTATGCCCTTAAACAGCACGCATTAAAAAACAACGTCCTTAGACAGCGCGTATTAAAAAACAATGTCGACCATCCCTCACCAGCTCCTAAATACCGTCGCTAATCGCTTGAAGCAGGCTCACAACGCGCTACACGCAGAGTTTAAAGGTTGAAATAAACAAGTGATTTAAACTTGGTTCTATCACAAATGGTTACAATGTACACATTTCGTTTGTTTGTAGATGTTCCCTGACGAAGGTGACTCATTTCACCGAAATGCATAGGAACAAAACAGGATTGTTGCTACATGCTATGAATCAATAATGTGATAGCATTTGAACCTATTGGAAATACAATTTATTTTGAACAAAACTACCTTTTGCTTCGAACTTTATTTATATTTGTGAACAAAACTTCAGCTGGATTCAACAGCAATTAATACTGGTGCCATGGGAGATACACCTATGGGCTCATAGGTGCGCAACCAGATAGTACTTTCACATACACTCCAGGAGGGGAGTGATTCCCATGCCAGCACGGTAAAAGCAGTTTACAACACAGGCGGTGCACATCCCTCTTCTACAAAGCTTACATAAGCAGAGGGTCATGCAGTGCTTCACTGTGAGTCATCGTCATTCTACTCTTTCACAAGGAACATGTCCCACAAAGAAGATTCTTCTACCATCTGGAACATATTTGATATACTGTGCTTTTCCCTTGGGTGTGTTGAAACTTGACCTGATTTCCCGGCTCCTTTTCTCCGCGGTGTTCTGGAAAGAAATATTGTAGTGTTGATTATTTTTGGTGAAGTTCTGTGCAGCACTATCTCAGAAAAGATTTTTCTCTTTTGTTGTGATCATATTTTTTTCCCTTTCACTCTCTCATTGCACAAATACAGCATTCATCTTTACAAATACGAGGCTCTAACTCACATAATTGAGGAGGGCTCTCAGGAAGGGTTTGATATTAAGGCAACATGTGGAGGAGCAGAATCTGGAAGTGATTTCTCAGGGAACTTCTTTCTGATGGCGACTTATCTTGGAGGGCATTGTCATGGCAGTCGTACAATCTGTGCAATGGGGAGCCAGTGGCCAGTAACAAGGTAGACCATTTCAAAGTTCAGGGAGGTACTGTACTGATCACAAGTGTTGTCTTGGCAGACGTATTTAGTTCAGCTGCAAATTCCCCATTCACTGAAGATGCTGGATGTAAGGTCAATTCTGCATTTTTTGACTATTGACTATTTCTTTCTTTTTGTGTGTGAAGATGCCCTTGAGAAAATTGTGCACCAAACAGATTTGCATGCTGAGCAGTTTTCGAGGGAGCATGGAGGCACTGTAGTGCCTCAATCTATGCACACCTTTAGACTCTCGCTTCACTTGGTGAGTTGAAAAAAAGTCTGCACCTAATGTAGAACATGGGAATAGTGCACACACCAATAGTACAGTCCTATTGATCTACTCGTATGGTTTTGGCAATACCCAGCTTTGCACCAGTATGAGCAGAGACAGGGTTTTGATTTTTAAGCATATGCTGCGTTCCAATTATAATTCTGGTACATTGCCCTGGAACCACCCAGACAATGACCTGGTGTTTATAATTCAGCTTGTGGAACATTTGACTGCCAAGGTTCCAGAGATTTATAATTCTGAAAAGTATATAGCAGTCGACAAGTCCTTGACTTTGTACAAAGGATGACTGCTGTTCAGGCTGTACATTAAATAGCTTGTTACTGCATCAAGATGAACATGTTGTGTGAGAGTTCTACTGGTTAAGTGTATAGTATACAGGGAAGGACTCCAGAACAAATCATGTTAGTTGCCCTTCTATAATAGGAGTTAGTGAGAAGATTGCTTTGGAGCTTTCCCGATCTCTACCTCATAAAGGTTATTACCTTTAAGTAGATAGCTGATATACAGGAGTTCAGCCTTAAAATTGAACTTTCCAAGTTGGCACCTTAGCATGCAATACAACTAGAAAGCACCAAAAAGGATTCCCTCAGAAACTTCTTTTTGAAAAGCTTTAAAAAGGCCTGATTAGTGCAGTGTGCTACAACTGCATGCTGTCAAAATCTCAGACAGACTGGAAGTACATGTGCTCACAACACTTTATGATACGAGCACTTCTCTGGTCAAGTTTTGAGTGTCAGTTGGCAGAAGTCCACTATGCTGGATTACAACAAGTACATCGCTGAAGTGGATAAACATAATGTTTTATCCCCAAAATAACCCAATATTTAGCTATATTTCGGCAATTTTATTCAATCATATAAAGCAAGTTGTAAAATTCGCACAAGGTGTAAGAAGTTGGCCACTAAACAGTATGGCAGCATACAATGCATACTTCATCTATCACCAGACCACTACATAAAACTGATGTATTCTGTATCTTTTGGCTGGCTTTTATTGAAAGCCTTACTGCTGTAAAAACAGTAACCTCTACTTCATCTGTTGTGGAGGACGTTGCAAGGCTGCAAGATCGGAACTTTGCTAACCGTATTCCTGCAACAGAGCAAAAGAGTGCCAATGACTCTATTGTCCCTGGTTTGATACATTCCTGTAGAAGGCACAAGGCCAGTTACACAAATGAGACAAATGTGGGAATGCTGGGTGGTAGGATTTTGTGGATCATTACAGGTTCTAGAAATGTTCATCAGAAAAATATGTGCAATATATGTGATTTTTTAAGACAGGTCATTTTGATTTCTTTACAATGGACTCTACAGCCTATTGTATTGGGAGAACTGGGTCCACTCAAGAGGTGACATTTGGAATCCTGGGTGGTGGGCAATCTGTGGATCGCCACACATTCCGAAACTTTCCATCACTGAAATGAGAGGGAAATGTGTGTTTTAGACAAATTTTGAGTTTTGCAAGGGCTCCTGAGTAAAAGAAAACCTTTTGAGAGCCAAACGAGTCACACTAACCTGACCTCACCCAGGTATCTGGTTTGCATAAATGTCTGGGTGTGGTAGGCTTACCTGGGTGGTGGCAGAGCTCAGACTTAAAATCCACAGCTATCCACATTGCAACAAAAAAGGGCAGTTTTGAGTGGAAAAATTTGATCGCTTTATACTGCTTTTAGAGACTTTTGCTGCCGCAGTCACTACCCCCACTTCCACTAGTGGATATCATTTTTATTGGGAGATGTGTGAAACTGCTAGGTGGTAGGTAATTTGTGGACACCCACAGATTAATGAACTTTCTTTCTAAGAAATGTAATTAAAATGCAAATATTTTGTAAAAGCCTCAGGTTTTTCAATGCTGTATGGGTGACGAAACATCAAGGGATGCACCACACAAGTCAAACAAACCTGGAATCTCCTGGGTATCTAAATTTTATAAATGCCTGGGTAGGGGAGGTTTCACTGTGTGGTGGTAAAGAAGCCAAAAAATTGCCTCTAAGTTGAGCCTAAGTGCTTTGTGCCAAGCTACCAGAGTGCTGAGCACTGGTTAATTTGGGGTTTGCTTGTGTCTCACCTTAACAGAGATTGTGATTGCTCTTTGAGTAGGGTTTTGCCCCCTCAATCAGTATCCCAATTTCCAACAATACCAAACTGCTCATTGATGTCTTTATATGGAAAATAAATTCTTGCACCCAATAATTTCCTATTTTTACCCCAAAAACATGTTTTGGCTATTTGTTGACTATTTTCTTGGTTCTCTCTAGGGAGATCTATAAACCCTAAGTACCTTTAGTATCCCCAGGATATTGGAAGCAAATTTGGTGTGAATATCTTATTGGTTAACATAAGCACAACTTACCCCAAATAGCAAAAAAAGGGCCAGCACTTGGGATGGAAAAGCCTCAACAGTTAAAAGGTCAAAAGAAACAGAGGGCATTTACATAGAAACGCTTACCTGTTTTGTTTGTTATAGAGCAGGCAGTTGTACTGTTGATCACTGACCACCCCCCAACAATGTTTTTAATTCACAAAAAGGAGGTGGATCCAAAAGGACAACTTGCCTTTTGCAAATGAATTACCACCCCAAATTGGGGGTAGGAAAGTTTCAATGTTTTGCAACTGGACTGTGGTCTCAAAACACTAATACATATGATAAAGATTTAGTATTTGGAAAGGATGAATATAACACAGCCCTTCCAGTTACCGAATCACAATCCGCTTGGAATCTCATTTTTGGAGTTTGAAAACATAGCCAAAGGCAGATTAAGGCTCACAAATCCCAAATTGGAGCATGAGCAATGATTAAATAATTATTACATCTGGCCCTAAGTCCCATAAGTTTCTTACAGGTTTGAAAGGGACTCAGGGGAGCCCATTTCTGCCTTTGCTGCTTGCTGCCTGCTGCTGGACACGGGAGGGCGAGAACTCTCAGCTCTAGCCCGCATCGCGGTTGTGACGCCACCAAGGTCATTGAAGGAGCGCCAGAAGGCACATAAGTTTACTCATGGCCCCAGCAATGCGGGCCATGCGCGAGCATGCCTAGGTCATGCGCGGGCAAAGACCGGGCCAAGGGTAGGCCCGCCCATGCCCATCAGACCCCAGAGGAGGCTGGGCTGCCCCCCGCAACACAGACTTCTTTGTGATCCCCTAAATCTCCTTAACAAGGGTCCTGCTGCTATTATGGGGAAACGAAAATTGAAACCTTTTGCCCGAGGGCCCTAGACTGCTAATACAAAAGACTCCTTCCTTTTGAGAGCAGTGGATCTTTTTTCAAAGGAAATCAAAAGGGTGGAAAGAAGATTGTCTAGAGGAGAGGTGAGCCTTAAGAACTATCAAATTACTTTGGATACAGGTGCTGTTAACCCCCAACCCTTCATCCGTGATATTGTACTGGGCTGCCAAACTCATGGAAGTGGCAGCAGAAATTGGGACTCATCGGAAGAGCCGGCAGTGAAAAAGAAGAGGGGTGGCAGGTCCCATGGACTCACCAAATGGAACAATGATACCGTAACTGAACCCTCTTTAATGGTTTTGTCGGATCCAGGATCTGAGATTGTTATACCCCTATGGTTCTGGAACAAACCATCTCCTGTCTTTTACTACCCATAATGGATAGACTGAACCGCATTGAAGCTAGTTTATATCTACTTAATAGGTAGGGGTGCCTTCTAAGACACCAGAGCCCTTGTTGGCCCCACTGGTTAATAACCCCCAAGACCTTGTTGTTATCACTCTCCAGCCTGTTGTAAGGTCGGAGTTCACCACTGTACAACATCATAATCAAGAAGCCAGGGTTGCACAATCATGTGTGCGGCTGATCAATACCACTAATTTGCTAGCCCAAGATACAGCATATCCCCGCATAGGGCAGGGCCTAGCAGTACTAATATGAAAAATCAGAGCACCGAATGCAGTAATCCTGAATTACTCCACCAACAGCCCATTCATGTACCCAATGCCACTGCCACCTCTAGCTCCATGCAGGATCCACTAGGTGAGGGAGGAAAAGGTCATCCATTTGCGAATGGACCCAGTTTAGACCTCCCACCAGCGGCCTGCCTATACATGATTACTCTGGAAAATACCCTGTATTTGAATTATACCAGTGCAGAATCCACACAACAATTGCTGAATACATTGCTACACTGGCTGTTGAAGTATGTTTACGCTCATGAATGTCCCAACAGAGCGAACCACATTATTATGGCGAGAAGAGTACACTGAGTGGGCAACTCCCCATAATCACTCGGGGGGGGATTGCATTGTGCTTCATTTTAACAAGCCATGCCTCGTGAGCTATTTATCAGGTATACTTCCCAATGGCCTAATGCCATCAACTCAAATGTTCACCTTACCATTGGGTTACTTTTATAGAGGGTTTGATGTCTTCTATTCTGGGGTTTAACACCAAACTTGCTCCTCCACGTCATGTATCCCACATAGACCCAACCACTTAGAAGCCATTTGTTGTAAATGGAAAGAAGACACCAAATCCGGATAGGTGGCAGGTAAGTCGTTTAATACAGCAGACAGAAAAGTAACAGGACCGTATCCTCATCTGGCCAGGGAGTAACTGCCACAGAATGGAATGACAGAAGGTGAGGCAGAGAGAACCATGCAAGCAGTCTAGAAGGTTGGGGCTAGAGCAAGCAGGGAGAGGGCTGAAAGGGAAAAGCTATGTACAACACATCTCCCCCCTTTGGATACAAAACAAAAATGAGAGAAAGAAAGAGCAAAATATCAGTAACAAACATTATTGAACGTAGTCACTCAGGTAAGCTGGAGGATGGCGGGAACGAGGACACCTTGAGGAAGAAGGAACACCAGAAGTAGTATCAGAACTCCCAAGCACATCATCACACACAGATGAAGGAGCATCGCCACCACCCACCTCCCCCCGTACAGCAGGTGAGCCACACAAATCAGAATCCCGTCGAGCAGACAACATACAGCCACTGCAACCTGTCTCAGAAGAATAGAGATTTGAATATTGGGCATTGGGGACTTCCTTCTGATATAAGGCAACCCTTCTGTAGTTCCACTTAGCACCATTTTCAAGTAGAACGAAATGAGGAAAAGCCTTCTTAACCCGGAAGGGACCACTGAACTTAGAGAGGCCCTTAGAGCAGCGACCTGGCTTAACCTTGACTAAATCACCAGTGGATATGGGAAGAAGGGAAGCATTTGAAGGAGGAGAAAGCTTACCATCATCTTTCAACCAGGAAGGGAGTTAGCCTGGACACAGGGGAACGCCCACGCATCAGTTCAAAAGGGGATTTTTCAGATTGCCCATGGGGTGTTGAGCGGTAAGCCCAAACCAGCTCTTGCACACGCTCGTCAGAAAAACACCCGCTAGCAAACTGACATTTGTATCACACCCTTGACCAGACGATTGACC